>NW_021680913.1:55500-73754 GCF_001412515.2 Diachasma alloeum
CCTCCGCTCGCTTCGCTCGCTCCCCCCCTCCTGTGTGGCTATGCGGGTATGACCATGGGGGTTTGTTCAATACTTTCATTTTTTAAATTCTATTGTGAAATACATTCATTGGCCATCAAATAGAATAATCAACTCAAACCCCTCAAAATTTCTATTTCTGCATGTATTTCTCCCCCCCTAAAGGGAAGGGGATCAGGCTCCATCCAACGCCTGTCCAGTGAGGCACAACCACTCAATATTTTCCATCCATTCATATTGTTGCGTATTTGTTCTTCTCCTCCCTCTAACCTGAAGTGATATACGATCGTCTTTTTCTTTGACTTTCATTTGTTTATGTTTCTGAGTCCATGGACATGTCTTTCCTTTTTATATTAACCTTTTTATCCCAATCTCTTTTAATAAACTCATTATTATTTATTCAAGAGACTCTCATTTTACATTGGTGTCAGAAGTTAAGTGCTCTACCCATAATCAAGTGGAGTGCATTTTTGTGACATTTTCCCGAAACAAATTTGAAGGATGGATGAATTCAACGGAAGAAATCTCGACCAGAGAACTGCACATCGTCTGAGGAACCCAACATTTTTGGATGCACAGGATGTCACCGGAATTCAACTGGGAATTCAAGAAGAGGTCAGATCAGCCGTTGCAGACCTGAAATTTCACCTATAAGACTGTCTACAACAACAAGGACAAACCTTGAAGATTGAGATTCAACAGGAAGCTAGACATTTTGTAGAAAATTCTATCCGTTCAAATAATGAGACCATCAATAATTATTTGAACAAGAGTTTTTCCGAAATGATGGAATTCATGAGGACAACTCTGCAGAGCCAATTTCAATCAGCGATCCACGAGGGAATTGTAACTTCTGTGCAGAGGGAAGTTCACGGCATGCGGGATGAAATAATGGAAATTTTAACAGATAAGTCAATTTTCCCTCGTCCTAACCTAACATTTCCTCATTCCAATACATTTCCTAACCAACTTCACACTATACTATTAAATCCTCCTCAAAATCTCCACTTTCAATCATCCACTTTTAAACAAAATTCAGTTAAATTACCAACGAAAATGTACCATCATACAATTATTCCTCAATTGTATGATGGTATAACGCCGTGGTCGCAGCATGAACGACTTTTCGACGTCATTGCAGAAAAAAAAAATGAAAATGGGTGGTCCGGTAACACCAGACCCGGGAATTTATTATCATCTCTTCGCGGTGAAGCGTCAACAATCTTCGAGACGCTTCCGACTTGCGATTTAATGAATATTAATAAATTTAAAAAAGTTCTCAATTCCCGTTACGGAGAACAACAATTTTATCGCGTTTATCATCAACAATTACGTGCTCGAGTTCAACAAAAAACTGAGGATTTAAAAACGTTCGCGAGAGACGTAGAGAAATTAGCTCGTCTTGGATATTACGAGGCCCCGGAATCATTTAAGGATAAAATGGCGTGCGAAGAATTTATTAATGGGGTTAAAAGTACTCAAATTGAGACTACGCCTTGAACATTTTGAAAGTCTCAATCCAGCTCTTCAACGAGCAATGGAAATTCACGCTGTTCAAAACATTGTCAATAACAAAAAACAGAATCAGAATTCCAATTCGAATCAAAATAATAATCAAGCAGATAATAATTCCAACCGATCCAGAAATAATTTCAACAATTAATAAAATTCTACCAATCGCCGTCATATAATCTGCTCATTCTGTCAGACTACAGGACAATACACGAATGAATGTCGTAGAGCCGGTCGTAACGGTAGGTCAAACTCAAATCAGAATTCCCATCAAAATTCAAATTCAAACCAGAATTTTCATCAAAATTATTCTTCAACGAATAATCCTAACCAAAATCGTAACTTTAATCAAAGATCCAATACGAATACGGGCAATGGAAATCGTAATCATCCTAATCAGCGTTCAACAAATAATTTACAGAATCAAAATGGCAATCAACGCACGAATTGCTTCTTCACTCAGAATCGTAACGAAAATGATTCACCTGTACTCACGAGAATTTTCACCCCCTCGTCGGATGAACAAAATTCAGTACACTCGGTACCGATGGACTCTTCTCAGTTAAACTGTCTTAATAACGTGGAGAAAAATTATTGCGTTACTAGAAAAGAATTACTCGTTGTAATTCAATCGGTCGAATCGTTTTCTCATTATTTATTGGGACGTAATTTCTTGATTCGAACCGATCATGCAGCATTGAAGTGGTTAACTTCTTTCAAAAACCCGCAAGGTATTGGGGCTCGATGGTTAGAATGTGAAAAGGCTAATTTCTACGAGAATTTTTCTCAGAAAATAGTTTTCATCACTCAATGCATGATAGATAATGAATTCGATTGGATCTAATTACAAAATAGAGATAAAGCTCTTAAAGTTATTATTAAATTTAAAGAAAAAAAACGTCGACCTGATTGGTCCGAAATTTCTTATTTAGGATCCGATTGGAAAATTTATCTATTACATTGGGATTCGCTAGAAATTAGGAATGGTATCCTTTTCCGATCATCTGACAAAACAAAATTTGTTTATCAGGTAGTAGTACCCAAAGATACTGTTCCTAAAATCCTTTCTATCGTTCATGACTCTCCGGCGAGTGGTCATTTTGGAATAAATAAAACCTTGAATAAAATTCGTGAAAAATTTTATTGGGCAACTTGTAAACTTGACGCTGAGAACTGGTGTAAAAAATGCAGGATTTGTTTCTCTAAAATAGGTCCTCATTTCAAAACTAAAGGTGAACTTCAAATTTACAACGTTGGTTTCCCATTCGAAAGAATTGCAGTCGACATCTTAAGTCCGTTTCCTAAATCTTCTTCCGGAAGTCACTGCATTCTTGTGATAACCGATTATTTTTTAGGATGGCCTGAAGCTATCCCTATTCCAGACAATCAAACGCGAACCGCAACCGAAGCTTTAATTCGTGAAGTAATCTCTCGATTCGATGTTCCCCTCGAAATTCATTCGGATCAAGGCCGAAATTTCGAATCATCCTTATTCAAAGAAATTATGGATTCTTTAGAAATCCATAAAACTGCAACAACTCCTCTTCATCCTCAATCTAATGGTTTGGTGGAACGACTCAATAGAACTTTAGTTAATTACTTAGCCAAGCATGTCAATTTTAATCAAAAAGATTGCGACAAATGGATCACCTTCTTCCTATTGGCTTATCGATCTTCCAAGCATGATACAAATCAATTTTCACCTGCAATGTTCATGATGGATAGCGAACTGAGGAACTCATTAGATTTGGTTCGAGGAATCCCACCTCAAAATGATTATAACAATCTTTCTGATTACGTAATCGAATTGAGAGAAAAATTCGATTCAATTCATAACGAAACTCGGAATCATTGTCAATTTAAAAGTGATCATATGAAATCTAGATTTGATTTGAAAACCCATATGTTGTCCTTTATTCCTGGACAAAAAGTATGGTTTTTCAATCCTAAAAGAACAAAAGGGAAATGCCCTAAACTTCAAAGGGACTGAGAAGGTCTATTTGTTGTTAAAGATAAATTAAATCACGTAGTTTATTGGATTCAAAAATCTTCTCATTCTAAACCGAAAGTTGTTCATATAAACCGACTTGCCCCATTCTATGAGTAATCATTTGATATAGGTATTTGCATCATTTTTAATAAGCCTGATTTTAGTTGATGGCCACAACTAATTTCGGAAGATTCTTTCATTTCAATTATCAATCCCCGTGATTAGATTAGAAATGACAATGTATTACCATGGAATACTTGTCAACAATTGATACCTGATGCACATACATGAATCGACTATTACTTATTACTATGAAACCTCTTTCAAATGTTTTTGAACAATAAAAATCTGCCGATCCCAACTTTACCTCTTCCAGTTTGAATCCTCTTTTTCCCTCCTATACCATTGGACGAATTCGAGTCTTCTGGATAACTTTGGAACATCTTGTTGGAAGAAAGAAGAATAACACAGCGAGAAGAAAATGAATTATTTCGAGTCAAACCTTCTCTCTTTCTGTTATTTCCGTCTGGGTTTTGGAAGAGAGTTGGATTAAAGGACTCAGATAATTAAAATGATATTTCAGTTATTAATTTACTGAAATTTTGTTCCAATTGCCTTTAACAGGCGTGTAGTTGTTGGGGTGACAACTTTTTCAAAAGAGGGAGTAGTGTTGCGTATTTGTTCATTTCCTGCTCACTTCCGGCTCACCGTTGGGGGGTATGAAGGGTAATATTGTGGTGACAAGAGGGAAAATGAGGGGGGTAACTCATACTCATGAAGGGACTTCACTCTGGGGAACACGTGGAATTCCACCGGCGCCTTGCACTCCTTCAAAATACCAGGGCGTTTTCCTGGAGAGCCTCCTTTCCACCTCGGGGTTTCCTGGGCACCAATACTAGAGCTGGGATGAGCTCGATGTATCAAAACTCCTCTTTTTATTCGCCAAATAACTTCCGGGCGAATTTTACTGTATTCACTATTTACTTTCGGGGCACGTGGCGACTCACGGGGCAGCTAATGCACGAGTGACCGTCTTTTCTTTTCCTTCGCGATTCGTGGGGGTTCGTCAGGTGTCGAAGTCCTTCGGGTTTTAATTCGGGAGCAATCGGGGCCAATCAGCACGGGTGAGTGGTGACGATGACCACAATCTAAGGATGTCTCGCAAGGGATTATTGCAGGTGTTGAATATTCGGGGGTCCAGTATGGGGAATTTCCAGGGGGCGATGGCTTCTCGAATTGATCGGGTGGGGCCGGAACTGATGTCTTCCTTCGGCTGATGTCTTCGTGATGTCCTGGGGCGGGGGTAGAGGGGTGATAAGGGGAAAAGCGAGGGAAGAGGTAACCAACGGTGGCGAGAATTTGCAGTTTTAGGGGGCAGTGTGTGTTGGGGAAAAATATGTATAGAAATAATAAAAATTAAATAATGCGCCTCGTCACAATGTGTGAAAATTACAAAAATCCAAAGATTTTATGCCGAGAAATGATGTTATTATTATCTTTTTTTCAATCTATAAGTGTTAAAAAAAACTTCGAACCGATAAGTATATGACGACGATTGCCTCAGCAGTTTCTTAGTTATTTGCATAAAACATGTGAAGGAATGACAATCTCTTCAAAATTCATTGCATTCACCTAGAAAAATTACTTCATTCGCATTTTACTTAAGGTAACGATGGGATTGGAATTAATTTTGTGTAATCGATGCGTCTCCACATAACTTGATTCTCATTGGATTTTGAGCAAAATCGCCTCAGTGGTTGTTGAGTTTTTTAAATAAATCTGTCAAATTTTGCAATTAACAAAAAGGGAAAGTTGGAAAATTTTAGAGTGGGTTAACTTTGAAGTTACAAATTTTGGAGTGGGTCAATTTTGAAGTTGGAAAATTTTGAAGTGGGTCAACTTTGACGTTGCAAATTTTTAAGTGGATCAGCTTCGGAGTTGAGAAAATTTTGAAGTGGGTCAAGTAAAAAGTGGGTTTAACTCAAACTTGATTGAAGTTTGAGTTGAATTAAATTGCAAATGCGTTGTTGTGAAATCACCTTAAGGGTAATGCCACAATGGATGCGACGCTAAACGCATGCAACGCATGAAATAATTATCCAACTGTTTTCCGAATATTTCTGACAATGACTAGCGTTGCGTATAGCGTGTGCCTGATTCACTGTGGCATGACCCCAGCGTCAATAAAAATAAATGGTCGGGAAGTTATTGGTTCGACCCATAATGGGTCACACCCAATTCCACCAACCGCTACCGGTCATACCCTAAAGAGGGAGCGCGCGAAGCGCGCGACCGAGCCTGGTTTTTATATTAACCTTTTCATCCCAATCTCTTTTAATAAACTCATTATTATTTATTCAAGAGACTCTTATTTTACAATATACTAGGTATAACCGCGTGCTTTGCGCGCGTATTTTACGGTATGTGGTGAAAGAAAAAGGAGCATGGAATTGTTTTTAAACAAATAATTAATTAACAAATTGAAAAAGAATGAAATTACACGTGCAAAAAAAGGAGTGCATGTTTTAGCTTAAAAGAAAACATTTTCTATAATTTTCAATTTTTCTATTAAATTTACACACATCATGAAATCTTTATATTATAAAATACAAATTTCATAATTACAATTATAGACAAGCCTGTTGAAAGCAACGGAAATAGCAATTCGAGTATAATATTATTTGGAATATGATTATTGCCAAAAAGCATTAAAAATTACGATTTTCCTATATATGAGCTGAATTGATATTTCAGTTATCTGGGGCTTTCACCCCATATTCTCTCTCAAAACCCAGACGGAAAATACAAAAGAGAATAGGATTTGATTTTAAGTAATTTCATTAAGATAATTTCAATTTCTGCAAAACTTATGTCGAGTAAACTTCTAATACCTTTTGCGAATTTGTGGAAGTTTTCCTGCAATAATAAAAAAAATCGAACAGAATCAAAATCTGAGGAGAAGTAAAAGATTGAAAGTGATTTAATTCTACTTGCCCATTTTTTCGGTTTGCCTCTTCTGTGTAAGTATGTCTTCCATTTTCTATTGGAAAAATTCATTTAAGTATCCTTCCTCTTCAGCAATTCTTAGAGCCCTCACATATGGATAGATTTGTTCGAAAGAGATGCTCTAAAACGAAAAGTGGAGATCGAAGATGTCCCAATATCCATTACATTGTCCTTTATTCCATAAGTCATCTTCAATTTCACGATCTTGACATTGGCTGGTTCTCTTATTGTGAACCATTTGGGCTTTTGTTGTCCACTGCTCCTCATAGAATTGCGGAGAGCTTTAACGATGAAATCATAGGATGCATTAATCCAATGTATGTATTGTCTGATTTTATTATAAAAAATTTTCATAAAAAAAACAATTCGAATGATGCGAATGAGTGACATTCAGAAAAAGAAATCGAATTAATCAATCAATTGAAAAATATTTTAAGACTGAGGCACACCCATTTAATAATTTTCATTCAATAATTTTCATCCATTTAAATATATATTGAAATTTATTCCATGTATTTTTTATGAAATAGTGAGCTTGAATGCTTTTTTCATTAAACTATCTAAAAATGGATTTACTTTTTGTCATTATCAATTCCAAAATGGTTATGATTGAGAATTCAGTCTCGTGGTATTATGGCCGATTCAGTTCAATTTGGGTTTTACTGCTAACCATGTAATTCTTGGTATACATAATTTTTGACTTTGCGAGTCGGTCGTTGCCTCCCAACGTAAATTTTTAATGAATCCCAAGATCTAACTCGAGAGAGAGCGACATAGAGTTGGCCATGGTTCAATACATCCTTTCGTAAATCAATTCCAATTTTGTCGAATGTTTGCCCTTGGGATTTATTAATCGTTATTGCAAATGGCAATTTTATTAGAAATTGTCTTCTCGTAAAAGAGAACGGATATACATTTTCACAAGTTAGCGTAATTCGATTTAAAAAAAAGATGTCTCCCGTTTTGTCTCCAGTCAAAATTTCGCAGCGTAACAGGTTTATTCCGAGTTCCAGGATAAGAAGGTGAGTTCCATTGCAAAGACCTTCATTGATGCTCAGATTTCTTATTAACATGACAATAGAATATTGTCGTAGGAGTAACTCGTATGGTGGAAGTCCGGCTGGAGCTAATGAATTCAAATACTCAGGAACCAAATCCACGTTAATATCATCATTGGTGTTACAATTTTCGGTACTGTCTACGCTCGTGTAGATCCGTTCCGTAGCTATGTCTAGTAATTCTACAACTTGTTTATTAATTTCATCCACATCTACATTTCTTGCTGCTAGAATGGCACATTTAGCAGCTCCTTTGAAATTTCGCTGTTCTAATAAACTTCGATAGATATCTTGTGCGATATCAATATCACTCGTATCAAGACTGTGAGTTGGTAAATCTAGGATGTCTTTGTCGTCATTCAAATCACCATTACCAACATCTAATAGAAATTTTGTAAATTCAATCTCTGCAGACAATGTCCTCATGTTCTTTATTAATGGAAATATTGTGAACAGTCTCCAAAGAACACTGAATTTGATTGATAAATTGACTGTTTCCCCTCATGTGCTCCGAATATTTACAGGAAGTAATTGACGAAAATCACCTCCAAGGACAATGATTTTGCCTCCAAATGGTGAGGTACTACCCATGATATCTTGTAACAGTCTGTCAATTACTTCTAAGGCATAACGCGGAGCCATTGGTGCTTCATCCCAAATGAAGATATCAGTATCTTTGAGATCGTTGGCTTCTTTTGTTCCTGATTTAATGGAACACGTAGAATCTGAGTATAAAGGAACCGGCAGACCAAATGTTTTATGTACAGTTTTTCCTTGAGGTAATAAGGTTGCAGCAATTCCAGTGAATGCCATCATGTTTACTTTTTTTTTCTGACTAATAATTAAATACCATAACGTGATATAAATGAATCTTTTTCCTGATCCTCCAGGTCCATCGATAAAAAATAATCGATTAATTTGGTTATTATCTTGATGTAAACATTCCAAAATTTTATTGACAATCATGCGTTGATCTTCATTAAGTTTCTGATAATATGAGGCTCCTTGTTTTTCCATTTCTTCGATATATTCTTCATCAATGATTTCCATTTCTTCATCTATATCTTGTGGTAAAGATGGATAATTATTCATATTGTTTCCGTCTTCTTGTAAAAAATATGCAATTTGTTGAAGAGTTTTTTGTTTTGCCTTTTTATGATGCAGATTATTTTTGTGAGAAAAATCTTCCGACATTGAAGTTTTAAATTCCTCCGAAAGGGTTTCCGGGTATAGGGGTTGGCAGTGGACAAGAATTCGAACGAACAATCTTCGTAATTGGTACGGCATCATCCATATTACAGCTTCATGCATAGCTCTGCTCCATTTATAATCATCAGCAATAAGTCCTAAACAGATATAAGCTTCAGTGAACGAAGATTGTAGATTGCCATTTACTGTCCCCAATTCTGCGAAATTTTTCGCTCCTTTTACCGTCAAAAGTAATAACCGTAAATGATATAATTCTAGTTGTGATGGATTGACAGAATACATTCGACCGATACTGTTGAATTGTGCTTTTCGTTTACTCCATGCACCAACATACGTTCCGTTTCGTTTGCTTTTTACAAAGGTGTAATGGGATGGAATGTCAACGTATAAATAATTCCTTGCATTTATTCCTCGAATATTCAGGCAAAAGTAATCCAGCAGCATATTCCTTTGTTTTACAATTGTATCCAACGTTGTATTTTTTCGACCTGGGTTGATTGTTAAATTTTGTTGATTTGGCAGATGAATTGGTAATCTAATAACTGGATGAGTTTTTTCTTGTAATGTTTTTCCGAAAATCCTCCAACACGCTTCAACTGGTCCGACATATCTTGCCTCTATATGTTACTTGATTTCATCATGTACTATTTCCGTTACATTTGCTGCTGCTCCGTGAATATGAAGTGTTGCTGCATCATGACCTTTGTAAACATACTTGAATAAGTATTTTACGGACTTGATACTTGATACGATTTCTACGTTGATATGACAGTTGAATTTATAAAGTAGGATAGGTGAATATGGAACAACGAAGCGATTATCTATCACGTAACCATTTGGGCGTTCATAGTGTTCTCCAGTATTAGATCGTTTATAGAATGCATGTTCATTTTCATCCAAAATAGTATTTTCATTGAATTTCTTCGGAAATTTTTTTGAGCATCTGCCATTTTGTAAACACCAGTCCCCACATGGTCCGTGTATCATGTTCTGAGTTACTGTGCCAAATAATTTCGGTTTTTCTGGAGATTTGGTAGTTCAGCTGATATGAATTTATCGACGGTTTCGGGACATGTTATTTTATGATTTCGTTAGAGCGTCACTAATAAATGTATGTGTAGTAAGCCTCTTTTTTGAAATTCGATGACATATACGTAGGCTTGAACTTTTCCAAATATTTTTTTTTGCGTTATTTCATGAATTAATGCTTTTACTTTCAAGTTGAACACTCATACTACTAAATCTGGACGGTCGGACGGTTGCTGGTTAAATTTTTAATTTTCACGTATTTCCTTCCAATTTGGGTTACACGTCATTGTGATGAATAAATCTGGTTTTCCATATTTTCTTACAATAGCCATTGAATCTTAATAATTTTGTACCATATTTCTCGGAGAGCCAATGAAAGTTGATGGAAGAATAATCATCTTTCCAATTGTTTCATTTGTTTCTCGAACTTTTGTTTGTAGATGATCTAAAACTCCTTGATAACTTTCAGCACGAAGATTTTTTTGTTTTATCACGACTGTATTGAATTCGATCTCGCTCAATCTTGACATAATTGTCCACAATCCATCGTTGGAAAAGTCTTCCACCATGTAGAATTGGATTGAATGTGTCACGTATAGCAATTAAATTTTTAACATATGCAGCTCTTGTAATTCTTCTTGCACTATCGATGCGCTTCAAATCTCGGTGCCAACCCAATGTTCCATATGGATAGAATAATGGATAGATCCATGGTTCAACATTTGGGTCCATTGAACTTACATACTGTAATTTATTGGTGGATTGATTACGAATTGTAAGGCATATATCCGGGATATCTCCATCAGCCGTCATTGTAAAAATGGCTGCAACCTCATTACATTTTTGTGGATTATATCGGCGTGCATTGATTCCTTTTTTTGGTATGAATGCCATTGATAGCTCTGGAATTGGTTTCTTTTTTTTTTTGTTTTTTATTTAGTTTTTCAATTTCTTCCTACATCATGACATATGGTTTTGCGAAAATATTATTTTTTCGTATTATATTGTCGGTAATTTCTAAAATTTCTTCGTTTAGTCCAGAAAAAGTTTCCATTTTTTGCTGATTTGCTTCTATTGGATCGAGTATAAATCATTGTCCCTAACTTTCATTGTTTTGTGGTTTTGGATACAATGCCGTATTGATTTGATAATATATGTTTCCTCTGATTTTGAAAACGTAAGGCCCAGGACTTCGACCTTTGAAATTTACTAAATTTGTATTGAATGACGCAAATGATAATGAACAATTGTAGCTTCGAATGTTCATTAGAAAATTTGACGAATGTTGATGAGTGCCCTCGAGTAATGATTTAAGCTCAGAAGGAAAATTATGTGAGAAATCCTGTGGAACTCCTCCATGACTGCAGCAATCATTGAAAGTATTTTTTTCCACACTTTCACCTTTAAAATGATAAGCGTTGCAAAAATAACATCGAATATCCATTGGGCCAATGTAGTGTTCATTATTATGGTGGTCATTTTCTGCATGTAATCCTTTTTGTTTGTTGCGATATGTTTGGATTCTTTTCATTAGTGACGATTTTTTATTAATTTTTTTCTTTGACACTCTTCGATTTCTCGATTGTTTTTTATTTTCCCTCTTTCGTTTTCTCAATTTTTTGATATATCTCTTCTCCTCTTCTGCATTTCAAAGAATTTTGCAACGACCCATTAGTCTCTTTACATTATCTAAATTGAATTAGCGTATTAATTCAACAGTTTATTGCAATCGTTCTTTTAATAAATATTTTTTGACTTTCAAAATTATCGAAATATTTACTAAACGAAGACAATTAACCTCTCGTGTTTAGGTTTTTTCTGATGGTATCAAACTCAGAAAATAATTTATTTGGAATAGTGTTATGAGTTTTTTCCTGAGTCTATGTCTGTATATGGATTCTAGCCTTGAAGGGTTAGGATATTATAAAAGCCTGCGGAAATAGGGTGAGTTGAAAATTATATGAAATCCGTTAAAATGCAAGGAATTTAATCATTGATTTTCTCCGATGTTATTTTATTTATATATTTTTCAAATAATACTCACCAACTACAACGAATTAGTGGAGAAATTATTGTTTATCTTTCATTGAAATTGAATCATATACTCGTTATTTCTATTTTCTCGTTTGTCCAAATTATATTTGATTACTCTTAATTTTTCTTTTATTCCAAATTTCTGTTTGAATTAAGTAATAAATTATATTATTTTTTACTAGAGATTAATTTCGAAAACGTTTACAAAAATTATAAAATAAAATTATTTTTGTTCGAGAAAGCTATCATTTTTTACTTCCTCACTTAAGTTTGTTCGCCGCTGTTATTTCTATTCAATTGATATTCAAGTTTTCGCATCTAAATTGAATTAACTCATTTAATTCAGTGAGGAAGTGATAGTGAATTACTAAACAAATGCACCTAATAGCACTTATTACATTAGTCCCATTGTCATCAAAATTTTTTAATTTACGCGCATTTATTTGAAACAGTGACACAAAATGTTACGTGAGTTTTTCAATTAAGGAGAAATTAAGGAGAATTTTGATAAAAGATTGTAATTATTCATAGTTTCAAAATGTATTCTGAAATACCACTCACACTCCGATTTTTTTGATTTTATGAATGACTATTATGTGTCGTCTTCTACTTTTTATTTGAAGTTTCCTGTTTTGATGTTGAGGCCAGAGCAACATCAATGTTTGCCAATAATAATTTTTTTCGTGAGATTTTCAAATCATCAATTTTCCAAATATTACCAATCTGAGACGTCGAAAAGTAGGGAGGGTTTGCTAAATAATAGAAAATATAAATTAATAATACTATATTGTTCTATAATTCTCTCCTTAATTTTTTATAATCTGTACACTGAGAAAAAAAATTTCGTTTGTCAAGAATATTTTCTTCCCACCAGTAAATCTGACAATCACTGTATAAGTACTCCCATAAGATATACTAATGACGAGTATATTTTCGTAATTTTTTTTCTCAGTGTATATACCTTCGCGCTGTAATATTCCAGTAATTTCAACGTCGTCTCCAATGTCAAATGGAGAAGAAAAATTATCTTCAAATTTCATAATTTTGACTACTAATTTCATTTTGTCTTCAGCGATGGCTCCGTAACACTCATTTCAATATGACTTTTTCTGATTGATGGCAATTGGAAAATTTATTTTGATGTGTCCAGTTATTTCCTTAATGAACATATAAAGTAATTTATGATATCATCAATTTGGGGTTGATAACATGTATACTTACTTTTTTCATAAATTTTATTCGATATAAGATTCTTACGGCAAGTTCCAACTCTAGTGGAACACATTTTTGTCAGCGAAATCGTTTTTATATCATTTGGTTTTGATACGTGTTCACCCAAGATTGAGATAGTCGTATTGGAATTTATATTCAAATGTAAATTCAAAGTACCGGAGTTCCAACAATTCTCCGTTTGTTTAGCAGCGGCCCCATTCAAGTGAATAATCTAAATTTTCAATGGAAATCTTTGTGAGTGATTCAGATTTAAACAAAATAATAAATACTAACTGTATTCAGACAAATTTTCAATTCCTCAATCCTTCGGGCTTCTTCGTTCCATGCGACAATTTTAACGGATTGGCCATCATTATTACTCAGAGTAAATGATAAAATGTATGCATTTCCTTTAGCGTGTTCCCCGGCTGTCATTTGTTCCACGTAACCAATAATTTCACTAAAAAAATTTGAATAAAATATTTTCGATAAATTATTTGATATAGCCTAATAGAACATCAATGCACGACAACTGAGAAACTAACAGAAATATACGAATAAATTGATTAAATGAGTTGGAGATTTTTTTTAAAAATAAATTTACCCCGTCAAAATTCATCTAAGAATAGTCATAAACCGCAAAGACTATTACATAAACACCTTAATTTCCTTTAGCCTGGACCACAAATAAATAAACCGATATTCCATGCACTTAATCGAAACCAAACCTACATATATTGTACTCCAAAAATCTTTTTTCAAGTATGAAAAAAAATCAAATTTAATTATTAATTACAGCTACAAATCTTCGTTTTTCATTTTGATCTCATAATTTAAATTTCAATTATATCGAATTTACGACTGAATTGATTGAATTTATTGAGTTTATTGAATTTATGATTAAATTTATCGAAGACGACACATCAAGAGCCTTTTTTTTTAAATTTGTATTTATTTAAACTACAGATTTCCTTCAAAAAATTGACTAAAAAATCAATTACTACAGAAAAAAACACTAAAACCACAGAGAATTCTTCAAGAACTCACCAACTCTAAAAATTTCCAATTAAGAAAAAAAAAGGCTAAGATTCACTCACAATATGATTTAAAAATTTGCTGAAACCCACAAAAAATAAATTAATGGAAAAAAATGATCTAAATTACCCAATCATCAAACTGAAATAAAATGACAGAAGTTTTTTAAACACTCATTAAGACCACAAAACTCTTTCACTAATCACTTTCACTTGATCTAAATTACCCAATCATCAAACTGAAATAAAACGACAGAAGTTCTTTAAATACTCATTGAGACCACAAAACTCTTTCACATACTCATTAAAACTCCAAAAAACCAATAAAAAGACTGAAAATAATTATAATGCTCTTGAAAAGTTTCTCTTAAAAATTTACTGAACCCTTCAAAAAACCTCAAGATCTCACTAAAACTTAAAAATTAATTTATAATAAAAAAAATGACCAAAGTCCCTCAAAAAAACTGAATTTGGGAAAAACTGATTTGTTATTAACAAATTTCTGACAATTGCCGATCTTGGTAACCGTTTGTACTATCAAACTGAGATTAGTCTTAAAAATTCCAGAAAAATCTGTATAAAGGAATATCGTAATTGAAGAAGTTATTGGTGAAAGCTCAAGATTATCATTAAATTTTAGATGATAATTTTTTGATCATCAGTGTAGAAATTGTTGCGGATTGAACAAAGAATTCGAGTAGACGGTAGGCCGTCGGCCAATGATGACACTACGCGATATCGGTGCCGTATTAGAGGGGTGATCACTCCGTTGGTCGCGCCGTAACCGTCGCGCCCCACCAGCGTAAAGCGACATAATGATAAATTTGAAATATCTAGGGAAATTCTGAAAAAAATGAAGAGTGATCTAGATCGTACTTGAAGAAGTCCCGTGAGTTTTTTAATGTTCAGTCTTATCCATAATTATAAATTATAAAAAAATATATAACTGCTTCATATACTTACACCAGTCGTTCTCCAACAGTAATTTTGGACATTTCACTGGACGGTGTGTATTGTAATTTTTCGTCACCAAAATCTAAATTTGTTTCATTGTCCTTGAGTTGGGGAATATTATCTGTAACAACAGGAAATGATATTAATAAACTTTAAAAAACACAAATGACATGAATTAAAATTGAACTTACCAGTTTGAGAAGAGCTATCACTATCATTTTCACTCATTATTGAAATAAATTAACATCCTGTCCAAGAAAAATTAAAGAGACAACCGTTTGATTTATTTTGACAGCTCCACAATGACAAACGAAATAACATAAATAAATGATCGCGATAAACGTGAAGTCAACAAAGGAGAAAAAAATAAATAAATCATAAAATATATATTATAATACATATATATTATATTATGACATTTAATTTTTTTTTGAAAAAGGTATTATATTATATGATAAGGTATTATATTATATATATATATATATATATATATATTTATATCTCCCTCAATGATTTTTTCTTTTTTTCATCGCACGACCCCGGGACTGAGGATTTTTTCTTTTGTTGTTCCTCATGCGAGATCTCCTCATCTTTCTCGGAGGGCTTTGGTCGTTGTTTCCTTCTCCATAATCCATTCCATTCAAAAATTTTTGAATCATCACTCGGCAAAACCTTGGAGAGTAAATAAATGACTATATATTTTTAGTGGTTCGTTATTCACTACCTTTTTCTTATGAATTTCCCTCACAAGTGGGTCCTTCTTTCCTTCCGGATTTCGATATTTGCCACTTCCTGCACAACATTATCTACGATTCCTTGCATGTATCCTTCATCATAGAAACTTTGAGAAAGTTCCCACTGCTCAACTTGTCTCTGGATTTGGTCGTCGAGTCCGTCACGGAGCACTATTTTATTTTTCCATATGTCAATTAATTGTATTATTAACTCTCTGATGGCTGATGGTTGGACTCCTCCAAGCATCAGGGAGTTATTTTTTGTAGCTGCTATAACTAACTCACTTCCATATTCTTGATTATTTGAATCTTCCATTATTACCGAACTGATTCTAGCGAGCTTGAGTATTGAAACGTCAGATTGATCCACGCTGAAGTGGTTAATGAATGATTATGCATCAACTATTTCGTCGTTTGTTCCGAATCCCCACTTCTTGTGAATTCGAATGTTCCCACCAAGCATTGTCATTCTTTCGAAATCTAACTTCCTCTAATGTATTTCCTGGCCGATTCCCCAATCTTTTCGCGGAATATCGTTAGAAAGAACTGCATGAAATCAGTATTTAGTTCGATATTATATTCCCTCATTCAAATGTTTCTATCTATATGAGAGAGATATTGATACTCACGTTAGGTGTAATTAGAAAATTTACTCCACTATTTACTCCGCTTCTTTGATCAATTTGGAATTTTATCCTTTACATGCATCAATGATTACATGCATCAATGATGATGATGACCAAAATGCTCCAATATTTGATCATGGTCAACTATATGTAGCACTGTCCAGACCACTGTCTGATTTCTCTAAAAACAAGGTTGTTGATTGATCTTTCTTCTTCATCGGTTTCTGCGCCTACGATCTTTATTTTCAATTTCTCCTTACATGTGCATCTGGACAGTGCTACATATAGTTGACCATGACCAAATATTGGAGCATTTTGGTCATTATAAATCCCCACTGTCGAAAATGTTTGACCTTGAGATTTATTAATGGTCATTGCAAACGCTAACCGAACAGGGAATTGAGTTCTGTGGAGAATAAATGGCAACTCCTTGCTATCTTTCGTGTTTAAAGTTCTTTTTTGAATGCATACACTCTGCCCTTTTTTCGCTCCAGTGAGGATGGAACAGTGAAGTATATTCCGCGTGATTGAAGTGACAATTAGCCGTGTTCCGTTACATAACCCATCAGCAATGGACAAGTTGCGAATGAGCATCACAGCAGCACCAATTTTCAATTTCAATTTATGAGGTGGTAATCCATTGACATTGATTGTGTTCAAATATTCTGGTTGAAATCTCAACATCAGATCGTCGTCATCGGTTCCGTCACTATCAGAGGCAGTTACCCGATCGTAACTGATACTCTCTTTTAATTGGCCTGGTAATGATTTTAGAATTTGTCCATTCAGCATATTGACTTGTTTGTTCAGAGGTGCCAGTATTACTGATTTTGAAATATTTTCTTCACTGAAATTTTCATGGAAAGTATCCCTCATTAAATTCTCCGAATACATGCCGTCAGGGACGATCACTTCCGATGTTTTCCCATTTCCAATATCTAGTAACCACTTGGCAAATTCTTTTTTATTTGCCCGCATATTTCTCGTTAGTTCGAATTTTTTCATCGTTGTCCAAATCGGCCCATTTACCATTGTCGCTGCAACTATTTGACGACGACCTGCTCCTTTAACAACTGGTAAAACTTGCCGAAAGTCACCACCAAATAGAATATACTTTCCGCCAATCGGTAAATTTATTTTTAGAATATCCTCGTCCCAAATTATAACATCTGTTTCCATTAAAATTTTTTTTTAATTTTTAGTAAGATTTATAGGGGATAATTTTTGATCATTTTCTGGGAGAATTATTGGCAGCTTAAAAAAACGGTGTGCAGTTCGACCATTGGGTAGAATGATTGCTGCAATTCCGGTCCAGGCGATCGATGTAACTTTTTTAGCTAAACTTGTTTGATGATGATAAATACATTGGTAGAGAAAGGTTTTTCCGGTTCCGCCTGGTCCATCAATGAAGAAAATATTCTGTGGGTTCGTAATAACCTCTTGATTATCGAACGATTCTGTAATTTTTCTGAAAANTCTCTTGATTATCGAACGATTCTGTGATTTTTCAGAAAATTCGCAACTGGTCCTTATTCAATTGCTTAATCATGGCGTCCGCTATAATTCTATGCTCATCTACTGGTAAATCGTCATTGGAAATGCTATCTTCGTTAATTATTTCACTTTCTTCGAATCCGAATTGCAGTAATGTTTTGTCTTCACTGAGCAATCAAGTGAAGAAAAAAATCAAAAAAAAAGTTCTAAGAGAATTAGAATTTAGAGAGAAAAAATTTCCGCTTCACCCAGCCGGGAATCGAACCCGGGTCTCCCAGATACGCGCCGGGCACTCTTACCGACTAAGCTACCGGGAACCACAGAAATTCACTCTCAAATTCACC
>NW_021680913.1:73933-82869 GCF_001412515.2 Diachasma alloeum
TGAGGAATCGTTGCACAATTTCATACAGAGCTTTCCCTTCAGAACATCCATCACATAGACTATGTTTATGAATTTCCCATAGATTTTTCACATCTAGATTGTCACATGTGAGGATTAGATAGGAGAAAAAAGCTCTGAAACTCCTGGGCATCATTGTAGAAGCTCCTTCATCCAAAATTTCTTCTAGATATTTATCACTCTGCGTGAATCCGTGTTTATTGGCTGCTTCTCTGAACGTTGAATATTCAATGCCATTTACTCGTTTCAATGATTCGAATGATGTTGGCCCTGGCATATGGCGTAATAATACTTTTAGGAAAAATCGTTCTGGGTCTTTAGGTGACACTGCATACATCCTTGATATTATTCTTTCTTCCCCTCTCTTACGTTCTTTCCATAGTTTCTCCTTTTGATCCCACGTATAATGATGGGGTATCTCCAAGTATTTATATATTCTCGCTGTTTCATCGGTGTTGTTCAAATTGAAAAAAGCTATCAATTTCGTGGTGGCCATAGTCGATTCGAGAGCATTTTTCTCCTTTCCCTCCCTGAATATGACATTTTGTTGTCCGGGTGGATGTACTGGGATTCGATAGATACTATGGCTTGCTCCATGCATGGGTAGTTCTAACAATCGCCGCGTCGCTTCCATTGAACTAACAAACCGAGTGTCAATGTAATCATCAATTTCGTTGCGGATTGTTTTCATTCGTTCTCCATCTTTTGTGAATTGGATATGGATTCTATCATGTCCTTTATTAACATATTTGAATATATATTTGATAGCCATGGAAGATCCGCAATATTCAATATTCAATATTTAGCTAATAAGTATGGGTTGTAGGGCACTACCATTGAGTTATCCACGGGTATATTTTTTTGTTCACCGTCTGATTATAAACATAACCTTTTCTTCGATTATCCCGACGTCGATATAACGGGAATCCATCTTCTTTAATAATTGTTTCATCATTAAAATCCTTTGGAAATTTTTTTGGAACATGTTTTCATTTTTGGATTCCAACAGGGTGATTTTGTTGTATGAGGCCCATGGAGCATGTGTCTTTTTACCAAAATATAAAGGCTTCTATTTTTGTTTTTATTAGGAATTTCGGCCTTGATGAATTTATCGATGGTCTCTGGCGTCAACATTTTATCGCGCTGACATAATATAAATATGGAGTGCGCATATGGAAGTCCTCTCTTCTGGAATTCAATGTTGAATGTGTACCCCAAGACTTTACCAAATACAACACCTGATGCTATTGCTTTGCTGAATGAATCTAATCGCACGACGAATGATCGACAAACGATATGAGGAATGTCGCAGGCTGAACATGCAATTCCCATTTCATCATTCAAATATTTCAAATACTTTTTTATCTCTGTCCAATTCGGATTTGCTGTGAATGTGATAAATAAATCTGCTCTCCCTATATCGCGGGTTATAGCCATTGCATCCTGGTAATGTTGCTGCATAGCTGTAGGGCCATCTTCGAGTGACGAAGGGAGAACAACAGCGTTACCGAGTCGAACAGGATCAGAAGTATTTGCTTGGGTATTCTCGACATGATCAATCAATCCTTGTAGTATCTCACGTCGAAATATATGTTGATTAGCTCTAAAGTATTGCAAACGATTCCATTCGTTGGTTATATATCCATGTAAAATGTACTGTTGCGTCAGTCTTCCAGACATTAAAAAACGATTGAAACCATTTTTTAACAAGCCTCCATCCATAATATTGAACGGCTGTTATTCGACGGTTAGTGGACTTTACTTCATTTTCAACATGGAGAGATTAACCTGGATCACCATATGGAAATAAAAGTGGAAACATGAAAACAGGGCCTTCTGGCATGCAACAATGTTGTGACACGGATAGTGAGGATGATTCATGGATATCTCACAGAGTTGCACTAGAAAGAAGATTGGAATTTAGAAGAAGAAGAGAAGCACGGTATGACATGATCAGACGAGCACGAACACCGAAGACAGACCCTACAGAAGTGTATGAATGCCCTTCATGTTACTCTTCAGATAGTGATGAGGAATTATGTATCGATGGTATTGAGGAGGAAAAGGCAAGGATGCTACGTCGCTGTCAAGTCAACTTGGAGAACTTTTCAGCTATCCGTGGGCTGCGAGAGGATAATAATGAAGAAGAACAAAACATTAGTGGTATGATGATAATGATGAATTTTCGTTTCATAGATTATTGCCAATCGTGTAATTTCCATTTGCTCACACGCACAATTGTTCGGATATTATTTCTAGACGTTTCTGGATATCATTACTATATTTATGAGAAAGAGGAAGAATGAACACATCTTAAATTAATCAAAGGTGAGATATTATACATTACAATTATTCGAATTAACTTTACTACTTGGGGTTCTTGTAGGGTGCCAAATAGGAGGAGCTATGACGAGATCTGCGATAGTGACCCAACGTCAAAATGGAGAAAACAAGGAGGAATCAGACCCTCACGAGGATATCCATCCCCCAGGACGCCCTTTCGAAATAATTATGTAAAAAATACCATAATTTTGAGATGAAAGGTAAGGAATGTGTTATTAAGATATTGGACACTCCTGCTAACACGAACATGATAGAGTGGGTAAAAGGGGCCTTTCGTGATTTAACAACTCATGTAACTGCGACATGTCAACCTCACGATCACGTCGGGTTTTCAATCAATTTCGATACATTAAATCACGGTCCTGTCTGGTCACGTTTTCGCGATGCACATAATTGTAGTGCTAATGATTTGTGGACCATCGTCAAAGGTATTTCACAGAGTACAGGCGATCTAACCACATCAGATAATATTGTTGTTACAGCGGCAATAGTCAGTGGTGTTGAAGGTTCAGGGCAAAAAAAACTCACGCACGACGACATTTTCAAACGATCTATCCTAACTATTTTGAACATTGATAATCTTTGCTTACCGCGTTCTCTAGTTGTTGCCCAGCTCCATGCTCAACGTGGAGAAATTCGAACGGGTGATGTACAGACGCGATGGAAAGCAATCATTAATAAGACTCGTGATATTCAGCGGAAAGAGGCAGCGAAATTAATGCAACTCAGCGGTGCCACGATCCCCCAAAATGATAGCGGAATCACAGAACTCCATGCATTGCAAAATTACTATCTTCAACGAAAGACAGCCATCGTAGTCTATGAATTTTTAACTTTTGGCAAAGGCGATTTGCCTGTCTTTGATGGTCGTCAGAGGGTTAAAGAAAGATATGGGGAGGTTAAACCTACTTTACTAATTTTATATTACGAAGGCACAAACCATTTCCAACCGATTCTCAACTTACAAGGAGCTATTGCAGGCCGCGGTTTCTGTGAGGTGTGTAATAGAACAGTCAAAGCCTGCGGTGTATAGTTTGCAATGTCTGTAACCGATATTTTTTTAATCAGCAATGTCTTGAAAGACATTTGGAGAAAGGATCGGGAAAATTAAAAGGTAAAAATTCAGACATGAGTGTCTGTGATTCCCTTAAAGTATGTCAACTATGTTTCAGAGTGATTCGACTAGGGAAACAAAACAAAAAACATGAGTGCGGTATAGTATTCTGTCGAGCGTGCGGGTGTAACCGTGAAATAAATCACCATTGCTATATGCCACCACTGAAGACGCATAAGCAGCAACGAACGATTTTCATATTTTACGATTTTGAGACACAACAGAATGTCACTGTCCGTGGTGATGCTGATACAAAATTGCACATCCCTAGTTTTGCCGTAGTACAAAAAGTATGTACACAGTGTTGTCACGACAATAACTTAGATAAAAATTGCCGTAGCTGCGGGAAGCGCGAGTATGTGTTTCAGAATAAAGACACGGCAGTTGCCGGGTTAGTGGATATTGCATTTGCCAAGTATCGTTCCACTGACAAAGTAATTTGTATTGCGCACAACGCGCGTAGCTTCGATGCACAATTTGTTTTACGTTATCTAGTCAACATCAAAAGAACACGACTCCCGAGCGTTATTTTAAACGGTACAAAAATAATGCAAATGCGTGTTGGTAACATAATTTTTCTGGATAGCTTGAATTACTTTCACATGCCGTTGTCAGCGTTACCCAAATCATTCGGTTTTGATAATGATATAGCCAAAGGGTATTTCCCGCACTTCTTCAATATGCCTGAAAATATTGATTACGTAGGACCGTTACCAGACTTGAGTTATTTTTCCCTCGACAGCATGTTCAAGAAAGACCGCGACAAATTGTTGGAATGGCAGAACGAAACATTAAATGAGAATTACGTTTTCAATTTCAAACACGAGCTAGAATTTTACTGCCGAATGGATGTTACCATTCTGAGATGGGCATTTATGATTTTTCATGAAATGCTGCTAAAAAAGAGAAGTATTTGTCCGTTCACCCAATGTAGTATGATTGCGTCGATCTGTTCTAAAGTTTATAGAATTAATTTTATGCAGTCTAATACAATCGGAATTTTACCGTTGGGTGGTACGTACAGATACACAACTACACAGTCAAAGAAAGCTATATCGTGGTTATTGTTGCAGCAAAGACATTCCGGAAACCGTATTATCCATGCAGGTAANAATCTATGGGCGCCAGGTAATTTTTAGCCGGAATTACCAAACCGGAGGAATCTACAAAATTAATTTTAACTAATTACAAAACCTCAAAAATTTACTCAAAAGGGGAGAAAAACTAGATTTCTGGGGAAAGGTAACGGTCCTGGGTTCGCTCAGTGTGCTAGGTTGTGGAGAGAGGGGTGGATTTCAGGTGGAGACGGCTATTGGGTGGTCAAAACAACAAAAAAAGGGAGAAATCGACATTGTCCTTATGTGTTTCACTATTGAAAGTTGAAAAATTATTAATTTACATGGTTTTCTTTTCGCATTGATCTCACCAATAAAAAGATGCTTAACAATACTGATTAAATAGCAATAATGGAAAAAAATTAAATTGGAAATAATCATTTGAATTCTCCTATATAATGCAAGAGTAATAATTGGTCGATTAATTCGACCACCAGTGGGGTCATCAAATTCCTCATACCACAATGTGTACGAAAAATTATCGATTAATCCCGAAATACTCGAGAATATCGAGAATTGAAGGGAAAGGTATGCGAATCCCCGTGAGAGTGAGAGAGAGAAAAATCTAAACCCAGCGATATACGTATAGCGTATTGCGGGAAACTAAAAACTCTCTAAAACTAAACTCGCTGTAGCGGAAATTCGGTAGAGTAAATTTTCAAAAACCCATAGCCAACTTGCTCGGGAAGGTCTAGCGAAGCTCATGAAACCAAAATAATAATTTTGGGATCATTGGGAGCCACTCCAGATTGAGTTATATCCGGAGGGAAATTTAAACGGGGGAACACGCTTACGGAAAGCGATAGTCACCACTTGTAAGCGCGTTAGGGGGTTACCGTGAGGGGAAAAACTGTACGCAATTTATACGTAGGAAAAATAGGACTACTCCTCGCCATAGGAGCGAGGGAGAAGGAAATAACCCACGTCGAAAATCGTTCGATTTCGACTGGGAAAAGATGCAAGAATTCCACTACCGAACAAACACACTCGCTGAACCCAAAAATCATCTCAAAAGATGATTGGGATAAACCGGAAGGGGTGAGAACTCGGTACCAACCCGATTTGGGTAGAGTATCCGATCGAAAAATCGGAAGGGCCCGCGGATAAATATCCGGGGTAAGGGATAATGCCCAAAAAAGTGCCAAATTCGGACCAACAAATATCAATCAAGGGGGGTAATCAATCACTGCACGTGGCTGAGGGCCACGCGAAGGATACCGCCATAAAGGGGAAATGACGCCATTCGAAAATGGCTCGAAATTAGGGGAAAAATACCAGAAAACTCACGGCTTTTCGGTTCTTGAGGGTCCTCTTCCCTTTTCGGACCATCCTGGTTCCTTACAGCTACAGGATAACTTCGCAATAATCCAAGTGCGCAGTTGCGTAATGTGGGCACACAAAAATTCACACGCGACTAGCTGTTTGGGACGGTCAACACGGAACTAACTGCCCTCTGTCACGGGCACTAACCGCAGCGCAAATTCCGGCCAACAGAGGCAGGCTCTGATTGGCGGAGATTTTAGCACATCAAGCAGGGGGTTTGATGGCGCTATCCAATGCTTTCGGGGAATTCAAACGCGAAAAATACTCAACTCTAATTATTTCATACGTAACTTTATAAAATAGATTAATGATTAATCTGGGCCGAACTGGTGGACGTTTGGAAAATTACCGTGGATTTTTGGCGCTTCCTACGGGTCTGTTCTCCTGGATTTACGGGGTTAAAAGACCGATACTCCTAACTAATTTTTGCAAATTTCCAAAAATCTTGATGCAACCTGGCAATTCACGGGATACAAGGGTTGCACTTGTTCCGCGTGACCTTCCACCGAAAAACTGTAACGTAACCAGTTAACCACCGTAAAATCCATCATAATTTGGAGCGCCGGTATTTCAACCGGACCTACACGATTTACCGTAAGATTTACAATAGGGTGGTTCCCATAAAAGTTATCCGATGACTCTAAAATTTGGCCCTTCTTCACGATAACCCTATGGGCCCTCAAAAAGCGCAATTTTCAGATCTTAATTAGTCAAAAACGAAACAAAACCGCAAAATTACTAAACGGAAGCGCGAAGCAACGAAAAATAACTCCGCTTAAATGGAAAAACACGACTCGATTATCCCAGGGATAATCGGAAAAAAAATGACCATACCGGAGTGGGAAACAAAATTCTACTTTCTCTCTCTCTCTCTACTCACGATCCGTTACGGAGTGTCGCCGGAAGTGGATGTTTTCAGGTCCTGGTGGTGTCTCTAACGAACGTCTCCACATGTTCGTTAGACTATATTGTGGTTATTGTTGCGGCAAAGACATTCCGAAAACCGTATTATCCATGCAGATAACGCTAAAGAATACCGATTGCCATGCGGTATTATGGTCGATGGCTATTGCGAGAATGAAAATCAGCAGAACTGTGTCTTCCAATTTTACGGATGCTTTTGGCACGGGTGTACGACGTGTTATAAAATAAACAGGTATAGGGAGTTACGTGCAGGGGACTCACTTGATACCCGATATGAAAGTACCATGTTGACAGCTAATAAGATTCGCCGTCTCGGGTACACTTTGATAGAAATGTGGGAGTGCACGTTCGATGATCAATTGAAAAATTCCGTACAAGACCGCGATTTTATAAACAATCACCCTTTAATGAAAAATGCAGAATTGAATCCTCGTGATGCTTTCTTTGGCGGCCGTACAGAAAATTATGTCACCCTCTACGATACCGCATATACCGGAAAGATCAAATATCTTGATGTTACATCTTTGTACCCTTTTGTCAACAAAACTGGTAAATACCCAAGAGAACACCCCCAAGTTTACGTAGACGACGAGTGCAAAGTGTTGATAGTTTGTGATAATAATCTTGATAAGGTGGAGGGCCTTGTAAAATGCACCGTTGTCGCTCCATCTGATTTATATCTCCCTGTGCTTCCAATCCGTGCTCATGGGCGTTTAATGTTTCCGTTATGTCGTTCATGTTGTGAAACATTGAATCAGGATATTTGTAATCACAAAGACGACGAAGATCGCGAGTTTACAGGTACATGGGTTGTAGACGAATTGCGAAAGGCCATTGAAAACGGTTATCGAATCGTAAAAATATTTGAAATTTATCAATACAATATTCAATACAACCGGAAAAGTAATATAGATGGATTATTCAACAAATATGTAGACACTTTCTTAAAAGACAAGCAAGAAGCCTCCGACTATCCGCAGGGTTGTTCAACAGATGAAGATAAAGATGCTTATATACAAGAATATTTTGCGAAGGAAGGCATCTTACTCGAGAAACATAAGATAGAGTGTAATCCAGGGTATAGAGCCTTAGCGAAAATGATTCTCAATGCATTTTGGGGTAAATTTGGGCAGAGAGAGAACTTACCGCAAACTGAAATAGTTGCGACAAGCCAAACATTATTAGAAATGATAAATAACCCTGAATTGGTATCCACAGGGTTGCTTCCCGTCAACGAAAGAATGGTGTACGTGAATTTTGTATATGAAAATGAGGCGCTTCTACCGACACCCACAGCTAACGTTGTTATTGCGGCCTACACAACAGCACAGGCTCGTCTCAAACTGTACAGTTACTTAGAGAGACTTCAAGAGAGGGTTCTATATTGTGATACAGATTCCATTATATTTGTATCAAAAGATGGTGAGTGGGAACCAGAATGCGGTAAATTTCTCGGTGGTTTGATAAATGAGCTAGAAGGGTACGGGAAGGGTAGTTATATCGTCTTTTGTATCAGGGGGCCCCAAATTCTATGCGTACCTAGTTCAAACAAGTAATAATGAGACAAAAGAAGTGTGTAAAGTTAAAGGTATCACATTAAACTTCAATAATAATCAACATATCAATTATCAAGCTGTCAGAGAAATGGTGACACGCGAAAGGGAGGGTCCAATAGTCTTGTCATACGATTCTATCAGACGCACAGCATTTCATCAGGTAGTAACAAAGAAAGAGGTAAAAATGACTTCTGTTTATAGCACTAAAAGGCAATGTAGAAATGTATATAGGACCGTGCCATATGGGTNCACAATCAACATATCAATTATCAAGCTATCAGAGAAATGTGATGATTTTTGTCGAGGTATATAATCGTGGCGTCAGCATTTTTTATTCAATTTTCCACTTCCACGATATTCCTATTTTCGTCTCGTCTCAGTCTTAGTTGTATTTGCGCCTGAGTAACACCTCATTATGGATATTGTCGTGGATATACAGGGTTATAAAGGACACTATAACCACTTTATAGCAAAGGAAATTGCAGTAGTTGCGCTAAAAGGTGATTTGTCTTGGCACTGGCTTCTCAAATCATGTGAACCGTT
>NW_021680913.1:82879-91501 GCF_001412515.2 Diachasma alloeum
AACACCTCATTATGGATATTGTCGTGGATATACAGGGTTATAAAGGACACTATAACCGCTTTATAGCAAAGAAAATTGCAGTAGTTGCGCTAACAGGTGATTCGTCTTGGCACTGGCTTCTCAAATCATGTGAACCGTTGAAAATTCCTCATAAATACAAGAAAGAGTATAAGTGGGTAACTAGTCACCATCACGGAATTGACTGGACCGTTGGAAACGTTAAATGCATCTTGCAGACCGTATATTTGTACGGGGTTCTTGCAAAGCAGATTTCATCTGGAAACACACAGCAAAAGAAGTTATAGACCTTACCGAGGAAGAAGACGATTGTCCGTCGTTTCGTAAGATGGAAAAATCTTCAGTTGTATGTGATTACCATGCGGCATTGAGCGGACAGAACACCAAACACCACGTATATTGCGCTCTATCCCAAGCTCACCAGCTTCGTGATTGGATAAACAAAAATTCTTCTGTGGAGGCGTGGTTGTAATTATAAAGAATAAAGAATTTTTATATGTGAATCCTATCTACAGTGTTGTCATTCTTTTTGTTCCTTATTAGTCGCTACTGTGTATAAAAACGTGATGTCCATGGTTCTTCACCATCAGTCTCGATCATGGATACGCGTTGGAAACACCCATGGACGTCTATAATAAGTGGCCCCACGGGGTGCGGGAAAACAGTTTTTGTCAAAACATTTTTGCAATACCTATCTTTCATGTCCGACACAAAATTTTCACGAATTCTTTTGTATTATGCTGCATGGTAACCCACATACATGCAATACCGAAACGCTAATTTAATTGAGTTCCGCGAAGGACTACTACAAAGTCAAGATTATCGTTCTGATTCACGACCCAAGTTGATTATTATTGACGATTTGATGCGTGAGTCATCGAACCATACCATTACCGATCTCTTCACGAAAGGTAGTCATCATAAAAATCTGAGTGTAATTTTNCACGAAAGGTAGTTATCATAAAAATCTAAGTGTAATTTTCATAACACAGAATATATTTCACCAGGGACGGGGTCAAAGAGATATTTCTCTGAATTCTAATTACATTGTGATTTTCAAGAATCCCCGGCATCGTGCACAAATTCAGCACCTCGCGCGACATGTTTATCCTGACAACCCCAGGTTTGTAAGGATATTTTCCCGGGTTGTTCACCCAGGAAAAACCAAACTACTTTTTATGCCGTCTCTATCGCTCAATAGTCGGTCGCCAGCCGAACTTTCACGGGAGGTTCGACGAAAACCGGCCTCTGAGGCACACTCGTCCACTCAGAGGACTTCCGTGGCCGGGCAAAGGGTTGCCCAATTAGCATCCGTGTGACGCGGTAGAGTGGGCGAGGTCCACCAGGAGTATCTTATGCCAAACGTGACCAGCCACTATTTCAGGCTGGAAATTAAGCCTCGCGGGCTAATCATCCATGCACAGTGAATTGACTCTCGTCCTAGAGGGTTTTTCACTCTCTCAGTAGGCTTTCGCCTCCCGAGTATTTCGACTCGGGAGTGTTTTCGGAATTAAATGCGAATCCGCCGGGACTCTTCACAGCCTAGGACGCCGAGAGGCTGATCCGACCAAAGTGGAACACTGTACCCACTGCATGACCATCCATACTCTCGGCCACCAGTTACCGCTTCGGCCATCGCGCGTCACCGACTCCGGGTACTCGAATGTCGGCACATGGTCGGGTCGACAGGAGGACGGTCTCTACTCCAGACCCATGGGCCCATGCGCTCGCCATTTATTTCGCCGAGCCGGATAACGCCGGAAACAACAAAGTCGTCATTAAGAGTTCGAAATAACTCTTTTTCCGTTTGTGGAGGATGCAGGAGCATCCCCCTACGCTCGCTACCATCAGTTATGCATCTGGCTGCGCTGAGCTATTAGCCCACCAATCCCGTGGCCACCTGTCAAGCCAACACCACAGTATATCCCGGAGAAATCCTTTCGACTTCCCCGTTCGAGCGTCCGCGTTCGACTGACTCAGAATCTTACTAGGGCCTTCTCCCCCTAGTCTGGATATCTCAGCGANTTAAGAGTTCGAAATAACTCTTTTTCCGTTTGTGGAGGATGCAGGAGTATCCCCCTACGCTCGCTACCATCAGTTATGCATCTGGCTGCGCTGAGCTATTAGCCCACCAATCCCGTGGCCACCTGTCAAGCCAACACCACAGTATATCCCGGAGAAATCCTTTCGACTTCCCCGTTCGAGCGTCCGCGTTCGACTGACTCAGAATCTTACTAGGGCCTTCTCCCCCTAGTCTGGATATCTCAGCGATGATAGGTCATTTCGTTACCCTATCCCCACCAATCAACCCGACGGGACCCCGGGGGCACCAGTCCTCTCACCTGGCCGTTGGTCCCTAGTCTACTCGGACATAGCGTATGGAATCGCCCAGTTGGACAGCCTGTACGTCGGCCCCTGTTCCCCTAGCACATGCTGGGCGAATTCCAAAATAGCGATGGTCTAGTAACCTCCTCCAGACCTCTAGGGGTCGCGGTTTCACCCATAACCGCTATGCCTTAGGTCTTTCATCGGTTTGTTGCTCAGTTCATCTAGTCCCGGCTTTCTTCAGCCGCCTCTAGATGTCGCTTCATGTCTCAATTTTAGAGTTCACATATCTTTTTAAGGGGAATTTAACCCGTAACGAGAAAATCTCGTTACAGGTTTTTACAAGAAACCTATCTAGACGCCACCTCACGGCCGCATGGTTATATACTGCTGGATCTGAAACAATCCACACCTGAAGATTATCGAGCACCCAGTTCGATCTTTCCAAATGACGAAAAACAGTTCGTGTACGTACAGCGGAAAGGTATATATCAAAGATAATAAGACACAAACGTGTCAGTTTTCCTTATACCATGGCGGCGCGAGGTACGCCCAGTAAGAAATTGACAATTGTCCCAATCGCTTTGTCATTTGAATAAAGAACAGCGGCAGGCGTTACTTAGAAAAGCTGATACGGGGTTAATACGTTGTATATATGAGTATCTATTAAACATCTTACGCGGTAATATACCAATCGGTAAATCTCAGAAAGATAAATTAAAACCATATAAAAAAGTATTTCGTGATATGGCTGTTGGAAAAAAGTTCCTATCAAAAAAGAAGAAGATTATCATTCAGAGAGGGGGGTTCCTCCCGCTGCTTCTAGCCCCTATACTAGGTACTTTGATTTCAAACCTCATTAGTAAATAGTACGAGTGAAACAATCAAAAGAGATGGACTATGCGCGGAAGATGATTCTTGTTCCAGAAGACAGGATTGGTGCCGTTACTGATGACAGGGGACAGACACTCATGACGTCTGATAACCGTATCACTATGCCAAAAAGTGTACAAACACAGGGAACGACATTGTCACGTCGTGATAATGAAATGAAAGAAATCTTAGAATCGGGTTCATACGCTAATGAACGTGAGAAACGGAACGCATATCAATAGATTTTACAACATTATCTCAGTTTGGTACACAATTCTCACCAGTTGTCGATGGAGACTGAGATTTTTGATAGCCAGAAAGAATCAACCTACCAAAAACATGCTCAAATTTCACCGATTCGGCCACGTTTTTCCAGTTCTCGTGTGTATGATTACACTGATGATAATATTGAATCGAGATTAATAATTGAAAGTGTGCCGAAAAGATACCGAAAGAATGCTGCCGCACTCCTACGCAAACTACAGACCATGCCAAGAGAGGTTATATGTTGGGACGGAGAAGGTGCGATTAGCATCACCGGGGAACTTATCAAGAATTCAAATATAGTAGATCTTATTAACGAGGCCATGTGGTCACGAAAGAAAAAGATTGCAGTTGGAAGAAAATTATTTGGGAATGTACTAAAATCGTATAATGTTCCTCGGGAGTTCATTGGTAACGAAGAGTTGTTACAGTCAACTCTCAATATAGAGACGTCTACACCTCGTGGAAACATTCGTCGACATCAAAAGATTATAAATCCTATAGAAGAAGAAGACAGTGAGGAGTCGTACAATAGTATCGGAAATACTGAAACCGGTGGGTCCCTGAAAATACGATGAATAAAACTGAGAAAATGAAACGTTTTGAGAACGTTTATTACAACCCTAATTACCCTGCGGCATTTGCTGGTGCACGTAACCTCTAAAACATTCACAGAGGTAATGATGTCAAGACCTGGCTGGAGAGCCAGGATGCGTACAATATGCATAAGATGGTACGTGATCGTTTTAATAGACGTTCATATAACGTCTCTGGATTTGACCCTGTTTGGGAGGCTGATTTAGTTGATCTTCGCCCCATATCAACATACAATGACGGATTCTCCTACGTGTTAGTGGTCATCGATATTCTCAGTAAATATGCATGGGTACAAACTCTGACCAATAAGAGTGCAAAGATAGTAACCCAGGCATTTAGACGGATACTTCTGAACAATGGGGGACAACGTACCCCGAGAATCCTTCAAACGGACCGTGGTAAAGAATTCGTCAATTCTGAATTTCAACAACTTCTGAGTAAGTATGGAATTCAATATCGTGTAACCCGAAATCCTGATATAAAAGCTGCTATCGTTGAAAGATTCAACAGAACACTGAAGGAAAGATTGTGGAGATATTTCACATATTCTCGTACCAAACGCTACGTGGATNCGTGGATGTTCTTCAGATAATTATGAATGCCTACAATCATACAAGACATTGAGGGATGCGTTTACGTCCGTGCGAAGTTGATGCTAAAAATTCTCTGATAGCAGCAGAAAACCTCTCCAAAAGATACAGTATTAACCGTAAATCTAGTCAGCATCGATCGCCTAAATACTGTAGTGACCTGGTACGGATCAGTACAGCAAAAGCAGCATTCAAGAAAGGATACGAGTCGGGGTGGANACTAACCGTATATCTAGTCAGGATCGATCGCCTAAATACAACTGTGGTGACCTGGTACGGATCAGTACAGCAAAAGCAGCGTTCAAGAAAGGATACGAGTCGGGGTGGAACAAAGACATTTTTGAAGTCAAACTCGTCTTTCATTACCGTAAGCCGGTAGTGTATATCTTACAAGACCTCAAGGGTGAAGACATCGACGGAATATTTTACGAAGAAGAGTTATCCAGAGTACAGACCCGTGAAGGAAAAAAATGAGTCATCTAGAAGACAATTTTTCTATTGTGCTACCTAGCAACAATAGTATGCACTATTACCCTGATAATAAAACAACGAGTTTCATCACGTATTTACCAGAGGTCGTCAATTTACCTGGTAGATGGAGTGTCGCACTCTCGGAAATTCATCTACCTATGACTTTTTTACATATTCCTGGAAGTAACAACCACAATTACGTGTCGTTGGAGAGCAGAAATTATCTGACACAAGAAGAACGAGAAATTGTAAAATTGAAGTCCAATGAACTCCTACAGAGTGGTGGTGAGGATCTCATGAGTGAAGGGGAAGACAATCTTCAACACGGTATTTAAAATAGTATTATAGATTTGTTGAATAGTATGAACGGAATATCATTTATGAGAGATCAAGTAAAATTCATTATGAATTGTGGTGGCTACGTCTCTGTACAGCGGATCTGTGGTGCTTCCTGTGGAGATATGTTTCATATTCTGCATTTAGCACCTTTACTGAAGAAACTTGTCGGATTTGCAGATGAAGATAAATGCGTAATATTATGCGCCCAAACACATACGTACGAGGGACAGACACCCGCTTCATTATCACGAGGCCTCCCTCAAAGTATTGTAGCGTTTCCCCCCTTCAAATTCGAATATGTAATAGAAGACAAGGAATAGAAGAAGGATGTCGCGAGATGACGATCGTCTTGCAGGACAGACTTCACTTGATACTCAAGCCATCTTCTGTCAACAACTCTTTGTCAAATAAATCGCCCTTTTTTTTTTAATCTTGGTTCTGATTTCGGATTAAATAACATTGGTGTCAGAAGTGGGATATAAAAAAAGTGACAGTTCAACAAAAACTCGTGAGGATGCCGAAACGACACCGGAAAATAAGGGATCTTCCCCCCGAGTCCACAGAAGACAACCCTGGTCCCTGGGCTTCTGATTTTCGGCCTCATTCTGTTCCTGTTGTGGGAAATTCACGAGTCAATTCACACATGGAATTATCCAACCGATTAATTGAAATGGAGAATAAACTTCGCGAAGAAATGCGTCGCTATCAAGAGACTACTCAAACAGAAACCATCACTAATATTTGTGATGTGATTCGTCGTGAGTTGGAAGAACGCCGTCACACAGATAGAGAAGAACTTCGCAATCTTCGTCGATCCGAGATTCCGGTTATCCCCGAACCTGTACCCTCCAATCCTCGTTACCGGACAATCAATGAACAAATTCGTCATGTTGATTCACCCATTGCGAATAATCATCAACGCACTGTACCTGTCGAAATTCATCACTCAGAACTTGTCTCTCCCNATCCTCGTTACCGGACAATCAATGAACAAATTCGTCATGTTGAGTCACCCATTGCAAATAATCATCAATGCACTGTACCTGTCGAAATTCATCACTCAGAACTTATCTCTCCCGATCCCCTCCATCAGAGAACCAATGAACGAGCCTACTATGCTGATGTACCCAACGTTCAGACCCATCGACATACTGCTCCTGTTCAAGCTCGTCACGATGTTCAAACTCCTACCAGGAATAACTCCTACCAGGAATTGAACTCCTCGACCAGGAATAACTACTCATCATTAAGGATTATCAGATAACCCCACAAATTATTTTAATTCTAATTCTGCTACTGTTCCTAACGCTTTTTCTCACACAATTCCGTGATTTTTACCACCAGTTTCTGGTCAACAGTCGTCGACTTCCGTCGAAAAAAAAGATTTTATCAAACCAGATACTTACGATGGTACACAATCGTAGTCTTGGTATTGTAAACATTTTGAAATCGCCGCGAATACTATTGATTGGTCGGAAGAAATGAAAGCGGCTCAATTATTATCTCGACTTCGGGGAAAAGCTCTGGTGATTCTGGAAATAATTTCTGATGACGAAAAGAAAGAATACAAAAAAATTACTTCACTCTTGAATAATCGGTTTGATGAGAAACATTTATCACGAATGTACTTTAATGAATTGCAAGCGTGAAAACAGAACAAAGAAGAAAATTTCCAAATTTTTGCGGAGGAAATTGAACGACTCGTTCGTCTTGCACACATTGACATGTCAGAGGAGAAGCGCGATCGAATTGCATGTCTCTCATTTATCGGTGGAATTAATGATTCTCGAATTGAGTTTACCCTTCGCTCAGAACGTTTAGAGTGTCTCCAAAGGGCTGTGGAAAGAGCTACAGAACTCAAATCCATTTCACAACTATTNACTACAGAACTCAAATTCATTTCACAACTATTGAATAGTAAACGCTACAGTATGTACGTATATATGCTCGGATATATGCGAAACCTATATAACCGGTGATGTACACACCCCCCTAATGCGTATTGTACCATTAGATATTGATAATTATAAATATGGGGGAATGAAAATCAAGGTATTTTCACCACCACTTTATATACCATTACTACCCATGAAATTTCAAACGATCCAGATAGATATAAGAGATGAGTATGGAGCACCGATACCATTCGAACACGGTACGTTGACTGTGACACTTAATGCCAAACGCACTGAATAATCACGGATTATGAACACCTACATTTTCGACGAGATTCTACAATCAGGGGGAGGATACAATCCAGGTGACCATGGGGGTATAAGTCGTTTGTACATAGGTAGTGCTAATCAAAAAGGACATGGCATTGGTAGTTTCCTAGGTGGTTTGTTCAGAAGAATACTACCACTACTCAAGCAAGGAGCATCCGCTGTCGGAAGAGAGGCTCTGCGTTTAGGTGTGAATGTCATAGGCGATGTTCTCGCACGTGATATACCTCTGAAAGACTCTCTAAGAAGTCGTGCACGGGAATCAGGCGTCAATTTGAAGAGGCGGGCAGAGGAGAAACTTGATACTTTGATGACTGGTTCTGGATATAACGGCTGGAGTATGTTATCATATCCTCATTCTACGATCAACCGTACTCCGCGACAGTCTAAACGCCGCAGGTTAACATCTGGGGGAGCCAAGAAAAAGAAGAAACCGCGAGTGTCGAAAAAACGCAAGAGGAAAAATACGAAGAAGTCTATAAAAATTAGAGGTCGTAAGAAGAAGTAATTACCCAAATTACGAACAGTGGCAGATATTTTCGCTTAAAACATGGCGTTCTTGCATACTCATTCATGTGAGGGTGTGAAAAGTGAACTGGACTTATTTTCTTTACCTCCAACGCAGACAGCCATCGAGTCCTCATACGATGTACACTACAAGCCAATAGCATCACTTGTGGATAACTCATCCATCCAGTTCATTATACCAGGACAAGGTGATGAGTACATTGACTTAGCTCATACACGGTTATTTTTACGTGTTACGATACCAACATTAGTGACAGAGAAGAACCCTGTACCTTCGGCTACTATCGGCCCCATCAACAACTTATTACACTCGTTATTCGATCGAGTGGATATGTTCTTCAATCAGAAAGCCGTGACGCCTGCCAATAATGCATATGCTTACCGCGCTTATATAG
>NW_021680913.1:91769-92625 GCF_001412515.2 Diachasma alloeum
CTCACGGGCCATTTACATTATGAGGTGTTCAATCAGGATCGAGCATTGTTAAATGGTGTAAATATTCATATCCGATTGGTTCGTTCAAGAGACAATTTTTGTTTTATGGATAGCACAAATAGCCCATTCACCATTAAAATAACAGAAGCTTCGTTGATCATCCGGAGAATGAAGGTGAGTCCTGGATTATTATTATCCCACCAAAGGGCCTTATCGAAAACAACAGCCAAATACCCTGTTACAAGAGTTGAAGTCAAAAGTGTCTCAATACCATCTGGTGTTCGTGGTCATTCCATAGATAACTTTATAACAGGACAGCTGCCAAAACGCATCATTTTTGGATTTGTCAAGAATCGTGCATTCGTGGGTGATAAAAAATTGAACCCCTTTAACTTTCAACATTTTACTCTGAATCATATATCCTTATATGTGGACGGGCGTAAGATACCATCGAAACCTCTACAGCCAGAGTTAACTGTGAATAATTTATATGTGGAGTCATACCATTCCATCTTCTCAGGCACTGGTATACATTTTCTGAACGATGGTAATGGTGTTCACCGTGGAGATTACCCTCATGGGTATTGTCTCTTCGCATTCGATTTAACACCAGATTTGTCAGCTAATGATAACTCGCACTGGAATTTGATACGGAGCGGTAACATGCGCATCGAACTGCGGTTTGATGAAAGCTTAGTTTCAACGATCAACGCTGTAATTTATGCTGAGTTTGAAAGTGTCATAGAAATTGACTCAGCGAGACAAGTGACCCTGGACTATGCATAATCATCAAAATATTCGGTATCATGCTCAGCGCATGCGCAGTTATTTTTGCAGTATCAGCAGTTTTCTGAAA
>NW_021680913.1:92669-104101 GCF_001412515.2 Diachasma alloeum
TAATTTATGCTGAGTTTGAAAGTGTCATAGAAATTGACTCAGCAAGACAAGTGACCCTGGACTACGCATAATTATCAAAAAATTCGGTATCATGCTCAGCACAGGCGCAGCTATTTTTGCAGTATCAGCAGGTTTCTGAAACAACGGATTTGAATCACTGTTCAACTGTACAGTTGTGTGTGAATATTCAACGTAGAAGGTTGAAAGGAGAATATAGCAATGGCCTGCAGTAATTCAGATTCGGCAGCAATTATTCATTACGAGGGTTTCATCGGAATCCACGGTACATTCGTTCCAAAAGAAGTGGCGGTGACCTCCACATCCTTCGACATGATAGGACATTGGGTAATTTGTCCTGACTACCAGTATTCTGCGATTCCACCTAATATTCAGAGGATGAACAATCAACTTACAATCACACGTCACGGTATAGATTGGTATGAAGGAGAAGCATCTTCTAAATATGTCTATGCAGTATTACGAGCCGTTACCAAAGGAATAAAATACGTGTATACCTATGGTTGTGAGCAAACGAAATTCACTGCTGCCCTTCTTACCCGAGATGTTATCAATTTGAAGGGCCATATCAGATCGCCACTATTCGCTTGTACACCAGTAGCTGTTCCTTCATGCCTCATACATAGTACATTGAATCACAGAACCTTTATATGTGCTATGCGCCGAGTCCTTCAAATCAAAGCGTGGTTGACTTCGAACGAGGAAGGATTAAAAAGTTTATTCAAAGAGAAATTTCCTGCTGATGAACACAGTACAGATTCTAGAAGCCCTATAGTATATACCGAATCATACAGTTGCTGTATATCCAGCGGACAAGATCCCATCGGCGTGGACGAAACCGACTGCAATAGTAGCGAACACACATGACCACACCCAACCGGGAGAACACTGGATCGCCATGTACGTTGATCGAAATGGTAGAGGATGGTACTTCGACAGCTTCGGACTACCTCCCATCGTGCCCCAGCACGCTGCAAGGCTCCGAAAGAACTGTAAACTCTTCAGGTGCAGCATCCGGCAGCTCCAGCATCATGACTCGAGTGTATGTGGACAATACTGTGTACTTTTTCTGCATTGTATGGCTATGTTTGCTACTCCTGAGAAGTTCTATTCGTTATTCACCGATCGATTCATATCTAATGATCGTCTAGTGCGTGAATATCATAATGCATTTATGAAGAAAAAACGTAATAGTGCCCCCGAAGGGAAGTTANGGAGAACACTAAATCGCCATGTACGTTGATCGAGATGATAGAGGATGGTACTTCGACAGCTTCGGACTACCTCCCATCGTGCCCCAGCACGCTGCAAGGCTCCGAACGAACTGTAAACTCTTCAGGTGCAGCATCCGGCAGCTCCAGCATCATGACCCGAGTGTATGTGGACAATACTGTGTACTTTTTCTGCATTGTATGGCTATGTTTGCTACTCCTGAGAAGTTCTATTCGTTATTCACCGATCGATTCATATCTAATGATCTTCTAGTGCGTGAATATCATGATACATTTATGAAGAAAAAACGTAATAGTGTCCCCGAGAGGAAGTTATTTAGTGGCCGCGGTTATAATTGTACGTCGTGGAATCAAAAATGTAAGTAATTTATAAGAAAAATATGTAATTCATGGGGACATTATTTTTGGGAANATGGGGACATTATTTTGGGGAAAATATACATGTAATTAATAACTGAAATTCTGTATTTTTTATTTCCCCTGTATGATAGCTGCTATGACGCACCCACAGCATTCACAGTCCCTCCCACCCCACCACTCGACTGCGTCGGAGTCGTGCTACTCTGACCGGTGCAGTGGTGGGGTCGGAGTGACTGTGGGTGGGGGGCGCCATAGTAGTTCCCATACTACTCCCTTATGACCCTTAACGTGAGCCTTGTTTTGACCCATAATATCCCAAGGGACCCTTAATATGCCCATAATCCTTATGAACCTTACATCCCCATGACATTTATGACCCTTATATCCCCATAACCCTTATGACCCTTAGCAACCCTGTAACCCTTATGACCCTTAGCAACCCCATGACCCTCGTGACCCTTATGAACCCTGAAAATTTTTTAGCGTTACGCAACACTACTTTTTTTATTGTGATCATTATTTTGACCCTTGTAACCATTATGACCTCTAGCGTGACTCTTGTTTTGACCCTTCATATTTCAAGGGACCCTTAATATCCCCATAACCCTTATGAACCTTATATCTCCATGACATTTATGACCCTTATATCCCCATAACCCTTGTTCCTGACCCTTGTCCCTGACCCTTGTTTTTGACCCTTATACCTGACCCTTATATTAAGCGTTGCCTGAATTCAGTCCCCTGAATTTTCCCTCTTATTTTTTTATTATATAGGGAGATTAGTTTCACACAAAATTTAAAGGGACAGATACGTGTATTTAAAGTTAATTCTAAAAGAGACAAGTCAGGCAGCACTAAACAGCATTGCTCATGCTAGGCTGTGTTTGAATGATAACGGTTGCAAATACTTCTCAGAAATGACAGCAGCAGTAAATAGTAATTTTTAAACTGGGATCATTAACTAATGGTTTTTCCAAATGCTAGATTATTAATCTACGAAATACTGGGTAAAAGTGTTTGAGTAACAGATTCTGATGGGTAAAATGAGATTGATATCGTTCATAAGTATTTGAATGATTCAAATTGGTGTTTTTGACGTATTGGTTAGGAAAGGAGGAACCACAACACTATTTGTTTCTAGAAATGTTTTTGTTTCTGAAAAACTCTGCTGATCCTTCACATTGTATGGACATTGTATGGTAATCCTGTATATTTTTTCTATTATACAGGGTGACAAATGGTTATAGATGAAAACTTTTCCCCTATATTTTCTTCTGCACTTTGTCACCAGGGATCGGGCTGTCGTAGGTTAAAACTTGCAGTCTGGCAAATTCTGTTGGGACACTCCGAATCCAGTTCATGTTGTCCAAAATGAGTGAGCTTACTGTCGAAGAAAAAGTGTATCTCATTGAGTGCTATTATTCCCGAGGAAAAAATTACACAAATGCGTATAGAAGCTTTCGTAGTAAGTTTGGTAGTCACAGAATTGGGAGTAAAACCACCCTCAAACGACACGAATTTTTGAGTTCTCTTGTACAATTTTTTTTTAGGGTAGTCCCCAATAAATTTGATGAGTCAATGTGTTCATTTTGTAGGGTAATTGATAATTTTGTCAACTATGGTACCATACAGGATCATCTCCATGATCTTCCAGATCCATCTGATACAGTAATGATGGAAGAAGTAGTGGGCAAGTTGGAAAAACATGTCAAAAATCATCGAACTGATTCAATACGCAAGGCGGCTGCGAAGTTAGAATTGAACCAAGATACCCTACGTTTAATAATTAAACATTTCCTCAAACTTCATCCTTATAAAATCACTTTCCACCAAATGCTTATGCAAGCTGCTATAGGGAAACGACTTGAATTCAGCAAAGCTTTGGCGCAAATGCTTGAAAATGCTGGAATCGAAGCAAATCGAATCATTTTTATGGATGAAGCTCATTTCTACCTTAATGGCTCCGTGAATAAACAAAATTATCGATTTTGGGGGAGTGAAAATCCACATTCATCAGCAGCATTAACCGCTCCACCCTACTAAAGTTCTAGTTTGGGCAGCTCCGTCGACCAAACACATACATGTGGAAATCTTGGAAGTGACCATTACAGGGGAGAGTTACCGAAAAATGTTGGAAACTAAATTTTTCCCACTCGCTAAGAAAAAAGGATTGGTGAAAGATTTCTATTTTATGTAAGACGGCGCAACAACTCATCGAACTAATGATGTGTTCGCTACATTGCACAAAGTATGGTGATAGCTTCATCGGCTTAGGGTATACTCGCTTCGCCCGAGCAGGGATGGAATGGTCACCATACTCACCGGGTTCGAACCCGTGTGATTTCTTCTTTTGGGGTTATCTCAAAGACTTCTGTTAGGCGGACAACCCTCAGATAAAGAAGGCTCTGATAAGCTCTATGCAGAAGGGTGCTTCTAATATTTCTCAAGCTGAAATTGAAGAAGTCTTCCATAGTTTTCAGAAACGCCTTGACCATTGCGCAATTTCTGATGGAGAACACTTCGAGAGTATTTACTATTAGTAAGATGCCCTCGAATGTGTTTGATGAATTCTTTCACCATGTGAATTTTCATTAAAAAAAAAAAAGGCAACTCTAACTAATTGGAAATAAATTTGCAAAGTCTATTGTGTCTACAACCATGATGGCCCTTCCTTTCCTATATTCATCAACAAAACTATGATAGTTCCCTGGTAAAACAGTTCTATTATTTCCGACTGGATGATAAAAAATGAATCGGCATTAATGATGTTTCTGCCTTTGCCCGTTAAATTCCGATTGACTGGTAGGTAGAGTTTGGAGTTTGAGAAAATTATGAGAATTAATGGCAACAAGGGTATGGAGCTGTTATCGTCCGATTACTTTCCAAAAAAGTGGTTGAAAGATCTCATATTACGCACATAAATATTTAAACGAGCAATAAATATTAAAGATTTATATGAGCAATATGAGATCTACTAACCACTTTTTTGGAAAGTAATCGGACGATAACGGCTACATACCCTTGATCCTATTAATTCTCATAATTTTCACAAACTCCAAACTCTACCTACCAGTCAATCGGAATTTAACGGGCAAAGACAGAAACATCATTAACGTCGATTTATTTTTTATCACCCAGTTGGAAATAATCGGACTGTTTTACCAGGGTATAATTTTCACCCGATGTGGTTATTCGGACCCACGCCGTATCTCGTGTCTCGTGTCTCGTGTCTCGTGACTCGTGTCTCGTGTCTCATGTCTCGTGAATTGTGTCTGGAAATTTGTGAAGTAAAGCATCTTGGGAGTAGAGCCACGTGCCTCGTGGCTCTCGTCTCGTGTCTCGTGACTCGTGGCTCGTAACACGTGTCTAGAGATTTGGATGGAGCAAAGGAAGGGGATTAATGATACGTGGGTCGTGCCTCGTGTCTCGTGGCTCGTGACTCGTGATCAAAGAGTTGTATGGAGTAAAAGATCATGGGACTAGTTACTCGTGGCTCCTGGCTCTTGACTTGTGACTAGTGTCTCGTGTCTCGTGTCTCGTGTCTTGTGTCTCGTGTCTCGTGTCTCAGGGCTAGAGATTTGTATGGAGTAGTCTCGTGCCTCGCGGCTCGGGACTAGAGATTTGCATGGAGTAAAAGATCTCGGGACTAGTGAGTCGTAGCTCGTGTCTCGTGTCTCGGGCCACGTGCCTCGTGTGTCGTGTGTCGTGTTTCGTGTGTCGTGTCTCGTGTTTCGTGTCTCGGGACTAGAAATTTGTATGGAGTAAAAGATCTCGTGCCTCGTGTCTCGTGACTCGTGATCAAAAAGTTGTATGGAGTGAAATATCTCGGGACTACTGACTTATGGCTTGTGGCTCATGTCTCGTGACTCGTATTTCGTGTCTCGTGTTTCATGTCTCGTGTCTCAGGACTCGTGTCTGAAAATTTGTTTCGAGTAATAAGATTTCGGGACTAGTGACTCGTGCCTCGTGACTCGTGCCGTGTGTCTCGTATCTCGCGTCTCGATTCTGGAGATTTGTGAAGTAAAATATCGTGGGACTGGTGCCTCGTATCTCGTGACTTGTGTCTGGAGTTTCGTGAAGTGAAATATCTTGAGACTGGTGCTTCGTCCCTCGTGCCTCATGCCTCAAAATACTCGTCTTACTATCTCCTGTCGAGATCAATCAAATCAAATCAATCAAATTCTAACGTGGAAAGTTCGCGAGATATTTGAATTTGGCCAATTTTTTCATCTGAAAGTTAAGTTGACATCCATTATACACGTGAAAATTGGAATAAAAATCTCAAATTCCAGCTACCAGTTAGTATTATTCAGTTACGCTCTTGTATAAAATATTATATCGACCGATTCAGGACATTCTGGCATAGAGCCATTCATTGCAAAAAATTTTTTTCCCAAAAAAATTATACATCTTGATTTTATTGATGATTTGCGCATCTGAATGACTTAACACGACTTTTATATAACGTAAGTGATATAATATAAATTTATGCTATTTTGTCTTTTGTGGAGAAAAAATTCATCGGTTTTTCGTTGCAAGCGTCAACTCGCCAAAGCGGCCATCCTACGAAGGCCTCCAGTCAAAGAATGTTGGAGGTGGCGTGGATTTTTCAGTTGGAAATTCCGTGAAATATTTTGTTCAAAAATTGTGTTGTTTTCTATTTTACATCATGTCAATATCTGATTAAATATTTCATAATTGTGACAGAGACGACATGTGTGCCATATTTCAAGAGGTGTTAATCTTTGTTTGATGAATTAAACTTTTATTAGAATCTGCCATCTTTGATTTGAAAAAATGGTATCACTACGGATCTATTTGGAAGCTAACCACCAATGAAATTGGTAACAATAAAACAAAAGAACGAGCCTAATAATGCATAAAGGAATGATCAGATGACTTCTGCCTAGGATTGCTACCCTGTTAGTTTTTATCCATGTTTTATTCCTACAAAAGTTGCGGTTTCATAGACACCTCATTTAGACAGCTCATGATGTCTCTCCTACCCACCTCTACACCACCCCCCTGAGTTATCGACGTTACGATGGGCCGTATTACCCTTTACATGACTGCACGCCGTTGGGGCTAGGACTGTCAGGGATACGATGGAACACTTCAGTCGTACTGCCGGCTGAGTTTGCAGGGTCCTATTGTGCCCACCTGTCACAATTACTAGATCAATACGGTAGATTTCTACATTCGTGAATCACGCCAGCAGTTCTACGCAGGTTGGAGGGGCTAAGCCGACACCCATCCGTGTATAAATTTCAAGACAAAACTCACGAGACACGAGTCACAAAACACGAGACACGAGCTACGAAACACGAGACACGAGTAAATAGTTCCGAGATCATTTACTCCATATAAACCTTCAGTCCCCAGACACGACACACGAGACACGAGAGACGAGATCTGTCACTCCATACAAATCTTTAGACACGAGTCACGAGCCACAAGACACGAGACATGAAACACGAGGCACGAGTCACTAGTTTTTCTCTCTAAATTGTAATTCTCTTAGAATTCTAAGAGAATTCTAAAGGAGGTTAGGCGGTGTATGAGGTGAATTTGAGGGTGAATTTCTGTGGTTCCCGGTAGCTTAGTCGGTAAGAGTGGCTGGGGCGTATTTGGGAGACCCGGGTTCGATTCCCGGCTGGGTGAAGCGGAAATTTTTTGTCTCTAAATTCTAATTCTCTTAGAATTCTTTAATGCCTAAAAGGGGTTAGGCGGTGTATGACGTGAATTTGAGAGTGCGCGGTAAAAGCACTATCATCACGGGCCAACACCCGGGATTACTCGTCGTGGAGGCACGTGCGATCGGACCTCCAGGAGTTGGCCAAACTCCCGGCCCACGGATCCACGCCAATACCACTCCTTTTGTCCTAGGATATGGATCCCTGGAAACGTGAGATAAATTATCCCATGTAACCAAAGCAAGTCATTCCCGTCATGGGACGCTAGAGCGTCCCACTCTCTCGCTGTCTCGGTCTTCGTCCAGACAACGTTCCCCCATAATCCATAACGGATTAATGCCACTTACGACCGTCTTCGAGGATCGGACGATTTTCATCCGCTCGACTCCAGTGCCCGTCACCGACTGTCTCGAAATCTACTAGGGCCTTCTGCCCCTAGTCTGAACATCTCAGCGGCGGTGGGTCATCCTTTACCCCACCACCACTAATCAGCTCGACGGCAATCGAGGGAGCGCTAGTCTTCTCACCTAGCCATTGGTCCTTATTCTAAGTCGATAGCGCCTCTAGAGTCGCCCAGTTGGAACGCCAGTACGTTGGCTCATTTTCCCCAAACACAGCTGGGCGAGTTTCCAGATATGGCGACAGCGTATCGACAGCCTCTCTATGTTCAGAAGCATGGTTTCATCCAAACCACGTCTCTTGGCATTATTTGATTGGTCTATCCACCTCACGAGCGGTTCACTTGGACCGCCGTTCGATGTCACTCTCGTCTCTCGCTCAGCTTCTTCAGCTGGCATTAGATGTCGCTCTCTTCTCTGTCCCTCACTCTAACCATTCTTGACTCATGGGTTTTCGTGTTGGTAAAACAGTTTATAGTAACGAGAAAATCTCGTTACAAGGTTGGTAAGATACAGGCTGTGAGTGAGGAGGATTAAGAGGAGAGCGAGGATGGGAAAAAGAAGAGAGAAGAAGGTGCAGAAGATGCGGAACAAGTAAGGAGACGTGGATGCACGTGTTAGAGGAGTGCAGGTCATCGAAGGAGGAAAGGAGTGCGTGGAAGAGAGTGGCAGAGATTCTGAATTAGGATGGGCAATGGGAAAAATGGATAATTGAATGGGAAAGGAAGGAATGATTGCGTAGATCTAAGGGATGGGAGCCTATGTTGGTGAAATGAGTGATCGAAGGGTAAGGCGCAGATGATGGGTGGTACTCAGGGGAAGGACGGAGGGAAGCATTAGGAAGTAACGCTTGATGCAGAACAGAGAAATTCCTGGAGACCGGACGCGTGCATCCACTGGTTATACTCTCGATCTCTTACTCGAAATCACACTCAGTCACTCTCTTGTTAGTGTTATTTGTATATTTTTATAACATACTAGTGTATATAGTGGTTAAGAGTTTGGAAATGTAGATTGTATATAGGATGAAGTAGAAAATGGAAGCTCTTTGTATCCTTAAATGGAATTCAAATAAAGAATATATACTAACCGTTGATGTTTTGGATGGGCACAATCGGCTCAGCAGTTTCGGACATATTTAATCTATTGTATGAATTTGTTTTATTCAAAGATTGAATATCTTTCTGTAGACACCCTGTAGCATGTTGTTACAGTTGTATGCCTGTCACAAGGACAGTGAATTGTTACGGATTTATTCGGAAGCTTACTACCAATGGCATTGGTAGAAATAGGAACAAGAAAAAGACTAATCGCATAAAAACCACCGGATAAACTCGAACCTCTGCTTGTTGCTTCTTTTAAAATCCTTCCTTTCAATTGTAATTACGAGCCACTAATAATAAAGAAAAAAATTGAACCCATAGATTTTGTCGGAAATTTACTCAGCTTCTCAAAAAAACAAAGTTTTTCATGTATATCCATGTATTTTGGCATGGCAATTTTAATAAGAAAATTTAAAACGGTTATTTGCAGTTGTTCTCCACAGTTTTTTTTTTCATCGTGCAATTCAAGAAATTTCTTAACTAACACCTACATTTAATTTTGGTGCTCTGAAGAATTCAGAGGAAAAATGGAGAGAAAAACAAAAATTAGTCCTCCCAAAAAATTTCCGAAAATATCTCGGAATCTAAACGAGTTTTTTTTCAATTTAAAACAAATTTTTGTTCAAAGAGGAATTGAGAAAAACGTTAGAATAATTAATTGAAAATAAAAAACGTTTTTAGAAGAAAAAAATTAGATTTATCTTTAAAATATCCGTCACTCATTTAGTTCGAGAACTTGGTTACGGAGCTCTCCAAAAAAAAGATAAAAGTTGTAACGAGATTTTCTCGTTACGGGTTGAAATCCCCTTAAAAAGAAATGTGAACTTTGAAATTATTGAAAGAGGGATAGTAAGCGACATCTAGAGGCGGCTGAAGAAGCCGGGACTAGATGAAAAGAATCACAAACCGCGACCCCTGGAGGTCTGGAGGACGTTACTAGACTATCGCTATTTTGGAATTCGGCCAGCATGTGCTAGGGGAAAAGGGGCCGACGTACAGACTGTCCAACTGGGCGATTCTATAGGCTATGTGAGAGTAGACTAGGGACCAACGGCCGGGTGAGATGACTCGTGCCCCCGGGATCCCGTCGGGTTGATTGGTGGGGATAGGGTAACGGAATGACCTATCATCGCTGAGATATCCAGACTAGGGGGAGAAGGCCCTAGTAAGATTCTGAGTTAGTCGAATGCCAGCGCTTGAACCGAGAAGTTGAAATAATCTCTCGGTGTGCTGGATTGTGGAATGGCTGAAGAAGCGATGATAAGGAGTTTCGGACTCCACGTAGCCTCGGTGAATAACTGTTGGCAGCGAGCGTAGGGGGATGCTCCTGCATCCCCCACTAGTAAAAAAAGGAGTTATTTTGGCACACAAAGTTACGACTTTGTGGTTTCCGGCGTTATCCGGCTCGGCGAAACAAATGCCGAGCACATGGCCCCGTGGGTCTGCAGTAGAGATCGTCCTCATGTCGACCCGACCATGTGCCGACATTCGAGTACCCGGAGACGGTGACGAGCGATGACCGAAGCGGTAACTGGTGGCCGAGAGTGTGGGTGGTCGTGAAGTAGGTAACACTGTTCCACTTTGGTCGGATCAGCCTCTCGACGTCCCAGGCTCTGAGAAGTCCTGGCTGATTCGCACTTGACTGTGAAAACTACCCCGAGTCGAAATACTCGGGAGGAGAATGAACACTGGCAGAGTCGAAAGACTCTCCAGAAGGTCATGAAGTTAATTCATTGTGGGAAGTTATGCCGTAAGGTATAATGCACGGCTTGCAAAGGCTCATGAGGATGTGGTGGTAATACTCCTGGTGGACCTCGGCCACTCTACCGTATCACGCTGATGTTAGCTAGGCAACCCATTGTCCAGCCAAAAAGTCGTCTGAGTGGACGAGTTTGTCTCAGAGGCCGGTTTTCATCGAACCTCCCGTGAAGGTTCGGCTGGCGCCCGATTATTGAGCGATAGAGAAGGCTTAACAAGTAGTTTGGATTTTTCCTGGGTGAACAACCCGGGAAGATATCCTTACAAAGTTTTAAAATTTTGGAGCAACGTTTCATATACAAATGGATTCACTCAGGTATGTTATTCAGTACCAACCAATTAACCAGCTGCTCCAAATTTTGTTGTCCTTCGAATAGTTGAATGGTTTCTTCCTGCAAGCATGAAATTGTTTTGTCCATCACTCTTTTGTCGTTTTCTCATTGTTCGATCAATATAATCTATTTTGAGACAAGACTGAATAATTGCAATAGCTTAAAATGTCAAGAACTACTTGATGAAATTGAAGTAGTTAGTATCCGAAATTGGGAGACAGTCCCTCCCCGCTTGTTCCCCCCCTGGTGCCAGTGCGAGAGAGAGAGGAGATCCCTCTCTCTCGCACAGTGTCGCCAGGCATGTCTGGGCCCGCTGATGGTGGGGGAAGGTCCCACGTGCGGCGATGATGGGTGCGGGGACCGAGGATGATGGGTGGGTTAATGGCTAGAAGGTGGGTGGTGGGTGTCTAGGGCAACGGATGGTCGGTGGATGGCTAGGTGGTGGGTGTTGGGTGGGTGAATGAGGTGGTTGGTGCTGGGTCCGGATGATGGAGGTTAGTGGGTGAGTGGATGGGGTGGTTGGTGCTGGGTCTGGATG
>NW_021680913.1:104137-131226 GCF_001412515.2 Diachasma alloeum
TGGGTGGTGGGTTGATTGTGGTGGGGTGGTTGGTGGGTTGGTGCTGAGTCTGGATGATGGGTGGTGGGTTGGTGCTCGGTCAGAGGTTGGTGGGTGGGTGCTGGGACGGTTGATGGAGGGTGGCGGGTGAAAAGTGGGCGGGGCGAATGACGGAGGGTGGAAAGTGGGCGAGGCGATTGAAATGATTAGATACAAATTTTATGATAATAAAAAGATAATTTATTCAAGATGAAAAAAAATTATCTCCATACATGCATTTTAGAATTCAGTTTCGTTATATTGCTCAGACGGTGGCGATACGGGGAGAAGCCATTTTTTTATTTATCTGACTTTAGTAATTGTGCAAATACCTTCTTCACTTTTTAGTCCATGTAATATGCACGCTGTTTGTGGGATATTTCTTAATGAATAAATCCCAATTACCGTGCTCCTCCATATTTTTGACTTCTCTACACAACAATTTTTTCAAAAATAATCGTGCTTCTTCACCGAGAGTATAAACAGCATGTGCACTTTTTTAATTGTTAATAATTTTTAATTGTTAATCATTGTTGATCAACTTTTTCTACTGATTCCTCGCCTTCAAAACATTTAATTCCATGTAGAAGATGCGTCCGACGATTATTTTCTACCTGAACAGCTTCAGGTAAGTCGGTGAAAACGTAAGGTGGTGCGAGAACCCAATGTCCCAAAATGTTACCAGCGACAAATGTAATTGCTATTTCTTTAGGTAGAAATTTCCAATCTCGACCCCGAAAACCAATAACCAGCAATAGCGAGCTCCATGTTACCCACTATATTGTTTGGGAATGAATGATGCGCACGCCTCATATGCGATGATTTTTCAGCTTTTTCTTAGTAATAGGAATGGAGGGGGGAGGGTTCGAAGAAATAAAGGAAATTTCAAACTAAGTATAAAAAATTTATTCATTTTTCATTCGAGTAACATTTTTCAATTGTAATAATAATCTTTCCAATGTAATATTAAAGTTTCGGAATTACGAGACTCTTTAATCCTTTCTATACAAGGGGCGATATAATGTGAGCCTAAAAAAATTAATAACTTCTCCAGCAAACAAGCATGTAAAAGGATAAGTTACAAAAGAGCGATGTACAATTTTATTAATTTCCAAGCAAATAAAGTAAATGAATCGCCCTCGCATCTCCTCAACTCTTTCATACGTATTGAGCATAAGAGAGGGGGAAGCATGTGTGGCATGCTTGGTCCAATTGGCATAGATTAATCCATCTTCATGTTTCCCCAGTGATTTTCCTTCCGTATCCTTATTATTTCCATCATCTTTTTTGCTATATACACAGCTATATACCACCTTCTGGAATACCCATATAGCGGGGGTACGGAGCAGGAAGACAAAGAAGCCGGCGGCTAGTGCAATTTCTCCTTAGATTGTCCAAAACCACATCTTCTCTTGCCTTTGTTTTTCACGCTTTTGTTCTCCAATGTACTCCAGATTTTTTTGAATTTCGTCGAGTCACATCATATGATAAGACTCCGGGAATATTAGCATCCGTCATAACTCGTGGAATATCTGATTGATTATATGGTACATGAAGTGGTGCATGAGCGGAAATTTGTGGAAGTATGTCTGAGATATTCAAACAAATAGAAGGATTATATTGATATGCAGTTTTTTGCTCAATAATTTGATAACCCATAAAAGAGGCGTAAAATTTATGAGCGTGGCAGCCGTGTTTCACACGTAAATTTTCCGAGCCCGAGAGATTCACTGTTTCCTTTAAAGTGTCCCCACAAATTATTTGAACCTTTTCCACTTCAGGTAGAGAATAGAGCCATGTCTTCATATTATTCAATAGTTTCCAGTATAGATTGAATATTTTACCAATCCTTATATCACAATCCTCAAAGGGTTCATGTTTTTGATTGGCTATTAATGATATCTCGCAAATAGGGTGCATAGATGACTTGTAGAATGGATAACTTGGAGAGCATATATGATAATTTTGTCTCTGAACAGTGAGGCAGATTATCTTCATGAATAAGCGTATAAACGTCTTGGTCATGTGCGATAACTAAATAATCCGTGCGGGGTTGAATGTATACTTGGATTGTGCGGAATGGATGCATTTTATATAAATAATGAATATTTGGGTCCAAAAGAGGAACATGTAATACGAGAAATAATTTTCCACCATGATAGCCAATGGAAGTCTTGGAAATGTTTCCCAACTCTCCAACGCGTACTTCTTCCATGGAGAGAGGGAATACACGCTCTTTATTATTATTATGTCTTAAAAATTCATTGACAGCGTTCTCAAGAATCTGAGGTGTTATGAGTCCTGGGTGGATGAATCCTAGTTTTGCAAAATATACACAGTTAATTACTGTCTGTAAATTATTAACATAGGTGTCAATTTCCATTTCTTATGATGCATCCACTGCTCCAAATTCTTAATAAAAGTGATTTGATTCTCAGTGTTTTGAAGTTTATGCGCTTTGAGGATTATCCTATTCAATAAAATATTATGACGAGCCGAACGGTTTTTTATAGTATCAATTTCATCATGAATAGGGTGAAATTTTGATTTCGGTTTGATTACCAATTAAATTGAGTATATACTTCTGACTGTCATACAATTTATCAATTTCGTTATTATAATATAATGCATTTTCTTCATCAAGAGTGCCAAAGAGCGCACGGCTTATACCCCCAATAAAACCAAAGGGCACGCTCCGTTTAACAGTGGGTGCATCATCGTCATTAGGCTCCGGCTTAATATCCATAGGAGACTGGATATGTTTCAGATATCGATCTCCTAATTCGTATTTGGATTTTATATAACTCGTAGCAAGTATTGCAGCACAACGTTCATGTGTTTCATATTCCCAACATATCGTTTCATGAGATTTTAGCGCATTTTCAGACATAAAAGGTTTTTGTGATTGAAAAAAATTCATATCAATGAATGTCACTAAACGTCATTCGCCTTCAGCGAAATGAATTTCATGCATTGGTTCATAATATAAACCCATACCAGAGTCAATCGGTGTTTTCATAAAATTTACAATCTGGGCCCCTCCAAGTGGTACTGACAGTGCCAACAACGCGGTCAGGAGCAGGTACAGAGACATTTCGACCTTTTTTTTTATCACAGAAAAAAATAACACGAAAATGCTTTTCAAAAAGAAGAGATGTGATCTCTTTCGCTCCACCCAACTGAATGAGAGATTGATCGTTATTATAGCATTATATGTAAAATACCTAAAAATGCATCAACCAAGATGGCCGCCATGATGACAACCCCCTCCTTTGACACTTGGATATGAGAGTTTACCTGTATCCGAGACAATGGTCCCTCAGTGAAAAAAAAGAGGTGGACCTCCGAGAGCTTTTATATTACCGTGCTCATCACCCAATAAAAAATAGCCCGGAAATACACGCAAGAGAGTGTCTCATCTCTCGTACAAATCCAACATGTGGGGTCTCACATTTACATAAAAGAGATCATTGGCTACTCAGGCTTGCAAGTGAGAATGGCAAAACGTTACCGACTCTGTTATTTCCGCATGTAGTTTGTGCATCTGAGTCTGTTCCAGTCTGGAACCCAAAATCTTTGCGTCGACAATCATCAACCCTCACGAGTATTGCCGCAGCATCTCTATTGACGCATAGAAAAGTGAATACAGAAGACCGTGGAGAAATTGAATTAGCAGTGAACATTATCGAACAATGCCCTGATGATTTATTGTTAACTTTTGAATTTGTTTATTGATTCACTCATAGTAAATTCAACTTTTTACTAAACTAAATTTTTTCCTCGAAACTTATACCTATTTTGAATAGAAAAAAGTCTTTTTGCACTTCTTCGATAAAATTTCTATTTATTGAATTATAATTCTTTCAAAAATAACTTACCCGACCCGTCTTGTAAATTTTGATTTCGCATAACTTCAGGAAATTAAAATTTTTTAATAACCCTCCAGGGTATGGAATAAATCAACAATATATCCAAGTATGGAACGTCCCTGTGGCGTATCCCTCGATCCTCAACCGGCCAAAAAAAAAGTTCTAAAGTTTTATTTTCTGTCATGAAAATTTCTTCCGAGCTTGCAAGTATTCGCTTACTCAATGATTTCTTATCAGTTTTTTCCATGATCTTCAAAGATTGTTGTATAGTACTGAGGTTTTTGCATACCGATAGATTTTTTAGTGATTGCAAGTTTTTCCCTTGAGGATTGAAATATTGTTTCATGACATCAAGTTTTTTTTTGTATCGCAGATTGTTTTCATAACGTCAAGATTTTTGACTGACACTAGAGGCTTTTCCTTCGCATCGTCAATATGTCCTTTGAAGTTTCTTCAATGCATCAGAGGTTTCTCACTGTTTTTCACTGTCACCAAAGTGCAAAATATCGTATGTCACACGGCGATGAAAGCATTATCTGGCGAATGTGATTATAATCCTCGCCTTCGGCTCGGACTATAAAGCCGCATTCGCCAGATAATCCTTTTATCGCCTGATGACATAATATACTATTCTGATAAGAAGGTTTTCTTTCCATGTCGAAATGTTTTCCACGACAGCATAGAATTCTCTTCTTGACCACAAGATTATTTTCCGTGATTTTTCAGCATCATTAAAATTTTCTTCTCTGTACATCCATATTTTTTCTATGCTGACAAGTTTTTGGGTGTCCCCAACGTCTTTTTCCTTCATATACTGAAATTTTTTTTCCATAATGATAAATTTTTCGCAGGAGAGGTTTTTTAGAATATCAAAAAGTTCTTGTCCAAGATCATGAGATTGTTCTTGGACAATCGAAAATGTCTCTGCAATATCAAAAAATTTTCTTTGACTGCAGATTTTTCCTTTCTTAAACACAAGATTTACATCTGCGATAAGGAGTTATGTTCTTTATATTAGAAATATTTTTGTGACTATAATTTTTAGTGCCATCAAAATTTTTGCTTGGCAACTCGAAATATTACTCATGTTACCAGAATCTGCTTGACAACAAGAATTTTCTCTGCATACTCAAATAATTTTTCCCTTATCAAAGGTTTTTCGACTATGATATTTTTTTCGTAGTTACTTAATTTTGTATTGTTCCCACAGGTTGTGTCCTCACACATTGGAATTTTGTTCACTGTGATGACCGATGGTTTGTACAAACTTTTTTTTAAAAAATAACGAAAGTTTTTCCTTATGACAATTGAACTTTACTTCGTGATGTTCAGATTTTTCAGTTATACCAAAGTTTTTCTATTTACATATAAAAAGAACTTTTTACCATGACAATTTTTTTTCTTCATGTATCGCAACATTTTTCTGTGATGACAATTTTTTCTGCAGTTTTTCCTTTGTGCGTCTAAAAATTTTCTTCGTAATTTCAAGGTTTTATCCATGTATGTTATTTGCAATACCTAAGAGTATTCTTTGGAAATAAAAAATATTTTCAGACTCGACAGAATTTTATACTTTACATCTTCGCTTTTTTTTCAAAGTATCCAAGTTATTTTGTTTCCGTCAGAGAGTTGTGCATGATTTTTCATGTGCCATCAGAAATGTTTTCTTCGTAACATCAAGAATTTTCAATATCACTAACTTTTTTTTTCTTTGTACATTGAAAAATTTTTTTCATCAAAGTTTATTTCTGTAATGACACGATTTTTTAAAAATATCACTAAAGTTTTTCTTTTCATATGAAAGTTACCAAGTTGGAATTGAATTTTTTTCCAATCATATTCGTTCTTTACGATCACAGAATTTTTTAAAATGTAGTTACAAGTTTTTCTTCGTGAGCACCAAATTTTTATGTTGCAAGACAAAATTTTTTTTGTACAATTGACAATTTTTCTGCAACATCAGGAATTTTCTTTCGTAATGTCATGTTTTTTTGCGTATCACCGAAGTGTGCTTCTTTGTATATTGAAACATCTTCAGTCATGACAAGTTTTTTCTTTGCAACAAAAGTGTTTTCTGTACGATGACAAGTTTTCTTATATATAAGCAAGATTTGTCTGTGCAACTGAAAATTTTACTGAAGCATTGAAGTTTTTTTCAATGTCACCAATTTTTTAATATTTGCATATCGAAATTTTTTTCATCAAAGTTTATTTCTGTGATGACACGATTTTTTAAAAATATCACTAAAGTTTTTCTTTTCATATGAAAGTTACCAAGTTGGAATTGAATTTTTTTCCAATCATATTCGTTCTTTACGATCACAGAATTTTTTAAAATGTATTTACAAGTTTTTCTTCGTGAGCACCAAATTGATATGTTGCAAGACAAATTTTTTTTTGTACAATTGACAATTTTTCTACAACATCAGGAATTTTCTTTCGTAATGTCATGTTTTTTTGCGTATCACCAAAGTATGCTTCTTTGTATATTGAAACATCTTCAGTCATGACAAGTTTTTTCTTTGCAACAAAAGTGTTTTCTGCACGATGACAAGTTTTCTTATATATAAGCAAGATTTTTCTGTGCAACTGAGAATTTTACTGAAGCATTGAAATTTTTTTCAATGTCACCAATTTTTTAATATTTGCATATCGAAATATTTCTCCAACGAAATATTTTCTGCGTAACAAGAAAGTTTTTTCGGTGACACCTAAGTTTTTTTTTCGAGATTTTCCTTTATGATCACGAGGTTTTCTCTGTGTAATCGGAAATTCTTTTTCAATATTGCAATTTTTCTGCGATTACAAAGTTTCATTCCCATACTGAAATACTGAATCATTTTTTGCAGTGACAACTTTCTGAATTGATGGAAATATTTTTCCATGATATCAAAGATTTTTCTTCGTGACTACATAAGTTTTTCTTCGTGATGTTTCAAATATTTTTCATTATAACGCCAAAAATTTTCAATGTCATTGAAATTTTCTTCTTTGTACAGCGAAATTTTTGTGTGATGATAATTCTTTTTAGAAGTTTTCCCTTTGTGCGTCTATTGTTGCGTAAATTTTTCTTTGTGATTTCAAGATTTTTTCCATAATGACAAATTATTTTCTTCACATTCTGAAATATGTTATTCACAATACCTAAAAGTATTCTTTGTAAATAAGAAATTTTTCAATGTCAACAAAATTTTCTACTTTACATCTTCACGGTTTTCAAAGCATCGAAATCATTTTGTTTGTGTCAGAGAGTTTTGCATGATTTTTTCATGTGCAATCAGAAATGTTTTTTTATTCTATTCTATTCTACAAAAACTATGCGCGTGCTCCCGCGGGCGCTGATCTATTCATTTGTTGATATGAAGAAATGGAATTAATTGAATTTCAGTTTCTCATGAATACCTTATAAATATTGATAATGAATCAATGAGAATTCGACTAATGATTGAAGTGAATAGCGAAGTAGAGTAAAAGAATCCATAAAGAATTTTTCATTTTCAATTAATTATCTTCAATTTTTCAAAATAATCCGTCTCCATAAAAGGACAGAATTTATTAATTTCATCGATGATATATATACATGTGAAATATATATTATATATATACAGGGGGTCCCATTTGAAACAATGTACCCAAATATCTTCTAAGGGGGGCAAGTGACAAGAAATTTTCAGGGACATAAGTTGTAGAGTTCCGAGGAGGACCTTTGATGCATGCATTTTTTTGAGCTTTCACGATCATACTTGCAAGCTGCAAGCACAAGGAGCTTTTTCTTAAATGGCAATCGCATTTTTTATTCCAATGAAACTTGTTCTCCTTGGTAAGTAGTTTACAAATACCTCATCATTCATGTGAACTCCTTCGATTTTACTCGGAGAATGCGATGAAAATGAGTTCTGTTATCGAACTGAAGATTCACACACTCTTGACGCGTCTTGGCGTAGATAATTGTTCTGCTAATCCATTTACCAACCGTAGTTATGGAATGTAAACAATAACAAAGAATTCCTCATTACCTCGAGGATTCTGCTATTCGAAACAGTTTCAATTCAACCAGAATCGAGTTAGTATCCCCTGTAATTTCATTGAACACATCACGATGTAATCAGCGAGTGAAATTGTCGATATTTTACTCGTATTAGGAGAGTGCCGGGGAGTCTATCGAGCCGCTGCCCAGACATATCGAGAACGGTACCCTAATCGCCGACGTCATCCCACAGATGCACTAATTCGGAACATTGAAAGGAATTGTAGGAGAGGACGAACTTTTCGACGACAACAACCACAACAACAAGGTATTAATCCTGATGATCCACGAGCTGTTGCCATTCTCGCTATGATTTACATGAATCAACACATCAGTTTGAGAGAAATTGAACGAGATTTAGGTGTACCACGGAGCACAGTACAAAGAATTCGGCGATCTGGCCGCTACCATCCGTATCACATAACGTTGACTCAAGCATTGTCCGCGCAAGACAGACGGGATCGTATTGACTTTTGTAACTGGGCCTTGCAAAGACTGAATGAAGATCCGAATTTTTTCCAGTACGTTCTTTTCAGTGACGAGGCAACGTTCCAGAGTAGTGGTTCGTTGAATCGACACAATTGTCATTATTGGTCAAGAGAAAATCCTCACTGGACTCAACACATTGATCATCAGCATCGTTGGAAAGTGAACGTGTGGTGCGGTATCGTCGATGAGCAAGTGATAGTTCCATACTTTTTTGATGGTAATGTCACCGGACCAAGCTACCTGGAATTCTTGCGTAATCAGTTGCCAGCGCTGATGGAGACCGTGAACTTGCAGACAAGACAGAGAATGCGGTTTCAGCAGGATGGCGCTCCACCTCATTTCGCTCGAACTGTGAGGGATCATCTGAATGGTTCCCTCCCGAAGCGTTTGATGGGTCGGGGTCTTTACATTTCGTGGCCTCCACGATCACCGGATCTTACGCCGCTTGACTACTACCTGTGGGGCTTCGTCAAAGACACTGTTTACGTAAATCGGTCGACCACTCCGGTTGACTTACAGAGACGTATCAGGGAGGCTATTGCAAGCATTACGCTCCAAGTTCTTCGAAGGGTTGTTGGAAATTTCCGTCGCCAAATTGAGTTGTGCTTGCAAGTTAACGGTGGGAAGATTGAACAACTCATTAACTCATGAGCGCATGAACTTCCACACATGTTTGCGCTATTTTTCCTCCTNTGAAAATGAGTTCTGTTATCGAACTGAAGATTCACACACTCTTGACGCGTCTTGGCGTAGATAATTGTTCTGCTAATCCATTTACCAACCGTAGTTATGGAATGTAAACAATAACAAAGAATTCCTCATTACCTCGAGGATTCTGCTATTCGAAACAGTTTCAATTCAACCAGAATCGAGTTAGTATCCCCTGTAATTTCATTGAACACATCACGATGTAATCAGCGAGTGAAATTGTCGATATTTTACTCGTATTAGGAGAGTGCCGGGGAGTCTATCGAGCCGCTGCCCAGACATATCGAGAACGGTACCCTAATCGCCGACGTCATCCCACAGATGCACTAATTCGGAACATTGAAAGGAATTGTAGGAGAGGACGAACTTTTCGACGACAACAACCACAACAACAAGGTATTAATCCTGATGATCCACGAGCTGTTGCCATTCTCGCTATGATTTACATGAATCAACACATCAGTTTGAGAGAAATTGAACGAGATTTAGGTGTACCACGGAGCACAGTACAAAGAATTCGGCGATCTGGCCGCTACCATCCGTATCACATAACGTTGACTCAAGCATTGTCCGCGCAAGACAGACGGGATCGTATTGACTTTTGTAACTGGGCCTTGCAAAGACTGAATGAAGATCCGAATTTTTTCCAGTACGTTCTTTTCAGTGACGAGGCAACGTTCCAGAGTAGTGGTTCGTTGAATCGACACAATTGTCATTATTGGTCAAGAGAAAATCCTCACTGGACTCAACACATTGATCATCAGCATCGTTGGAAAGTGAACGTGTGGTGCGGTATCGTCGATGAGCAAGTGATAGTTCCATACTTTTTTGATGGTAATGTCACCGGACCAAGCTACCTGGAATTCTTGCGTAATCAGTTGCCAGCGCTGATGGAGACCGTGAACTTGCAGACAAGACAGAGAATGCGGTTTCAGCAGGATGGCGCTCCACCTCATTTCGCTCGAACTGTGAGGGATCATCTGAATGGTTCCCTCCCGAAGCGTTTGATGGGTCGGGGTCTTTACATTTCGTGGCCTCCACGATCACCGGATCTTACGCCGCTTGACTACTACCTGTGGGGCTTCGTCAAAGACACTGTTTACGTAAATCGGTCGACCACTCCGGTTGACTTACAGAGACGTATCAGGGAGGCTATTGCAAGCATTACGCTCCAAGTTCTTCGAAGGGTTGTTGGAAATTTCCGTCGCCAAATTGAGTTGTGCTTGCAAGTTAACGGTGGGAAGATTGAACAACTCATTAACTCATGAGCGCATGAACTTCCACACATGTTTGCGCTATTTTTCCTCCTTTTTTTTAGCGCAAGGGATGCGAGCAGACTTTACCTCTACGTGGTGCATCCTGGGTCACGCTAACAAAGTCTGAATCTTTATTTTGATAACAGAACTTATTTTCGTCTCATTCTCCGAGTAAAATTAAAGGAGTTCACATGAATGATGAGGTATTTGAAAACAACTCATCAAGGAGAACAAGTTTCATTGAGGTAAAAAATGCGATTGCCATTTAAAAAAAAGCTCCTTACGCTTGCAGCTTGCAAGTATGATCCTGAAGGCTCAAAAAAATGCATGCATCAAATGTCCTCCTCGGAACCCTACAACTTATGTCCCTGAAAATTTCCTGTCAATTGCCCCCCTTAGAAGATATTTGGGTGGATTGTTTCAAATGGGACACCCTGTATATGACGTGAAAAAAAAATTTACCACTGAAGAATTTGAAAATGCCGCGTGTTTTTTTTGTGAATAACTTCGTGTCACATATTGACCAATCAGAATTAAGGATTAGCGGTCAGGTAGTTTCGAGATATTTCGATATAAAATAATTTCACGTTTCGTTCATCTTTAGTAAATAGGATTCTATTCTATTCTATGCTATTCTATTCTATTCTATTCTATTCTATGCTATTCTATTCTATTCTATTCTATTTTATTTTTTTTTATCGATATTTTTAGGCGTGAATTCTCCAAGTTTTTTAAAGCTATATTTCTTTTCGTTCTACTTAACAAAATTTCAATGAAAAAAACTTGGAAAATTCATGCCTAGAAAATTCAGTAGGCAAAATTTCACGATAAAAATTCAAACAGAAATACAAATCTATTTACTTTTCTCATAGAATATCCAATCGAATTGGCGTAAAGAAAGAATCGAATTTCTTAAAGAAAGCACTAGGTTTTCGTATTGAATTTTTTCATATGTGCTGAGGAAATGTCTTGATATTTTTTCCTGAAAAAGTCAAAATTGTTAAAATTGTTAAAAAATGGGATTTTTTTAACAGTGTACAAAATAGTATATTACGATACAAGTAAAAAAAAGTAGTTGTTGACGAGTGTGAGTGTTACAGGCCGAGCCGAAGGCACCTGTAATCACAGTCGTCAGGAATTACTTTTTTTTTTCATGTGTATCGTACGATATTTTATGATACTGGTGAGAAAAAGGCAGTTTTTGTTTTTGTTCAGAGCAAGAAAGTTCCCTTTTTTTTACTTGTATCATGAAAGATATTTCATAATTTTCTTGTAAACTTCATCATTCATAAAATAAACCCATAATTACAATAGATAGCAAATTGAAATTACTACTGTTTAAAAATTCAAATTCGCTAGAAAATTCTACTGTATTTCTATCGAACTTTCTATTAGTTTTAGACCGATTCTAATGAAATATTCTCCAGTTTATCTGTGTGCTTTTTTCAATCGAGATACGCGGTAGCGTATCGGCCAAGAAAAGTTTTGAAACTCGCCGCTTGCTACCGGGTATCTATACACGAAGCAACTACCCCCTCCACTACCTCCGAAACACATTTATTGAATAAAATGAAAACGTGATACCCTACGAAAAAAATTGCCTTAGTTACATCACATAAATCGGCCACGAGCTTTCCATTGATATCACTATTTTCTTTGTCGACTTAATATTAAGAAAATTACGCGCATAGCAATGGGATCATATCCACATTCTCGCATTTCACATTATCTCTGAGCACTAAGTGTGAGATTTGAATAGCGCATTACTCTTCCTCTTTCCTTCTTGAATTCTACTGATTGGCATTTTTTAAACTCATCATGGACTTATTGTAAAAATTAATGAAAAATTGATGAACAAGGTCATATAGCGCTGTATATTGCATAGAAATTTTTCCCCTATCCTCGATTAATTTAGATTTTCAACTCAGTCCGTGAATAACATGTGGGCGAGTTTATTTCTGAGGTTATTTTACGCGGGTAATTTGAACGTTTGATTTTCTCATGAAATTCTCAAATCGAATCGGAGTGTTACGGACAACCGGGTTTAGATTGGAGTGAGAGGGAGAGAAAATCTACCTGTCAGCTCTTACCTGACCGTCACTGGTCACGAGCTGGTCGTCTCGATGATGATGAGGTTAACGATGTTATAATTACCTTCTTTTGTGAAATCTAGGGTGGGACCGTGATGTTCGGGATTAAGTATTAAAATACAACAACGATATTCCGCGTAAAGGAAAACACTGACCAAATTATACCGATTGCACTATTTATTTCGTAATTGGAGTAATTTCACGAAAACCCAGGGTAAAAACCGTCGGAGGGAAAACAGGAAAAGAAAGAAATAAATGAGTTGGATAATTGTGGACATAGACACTTACAGTTGGTGGAAGGGTTGGACAGGGATTGCTCAGTTGACGCTCAGCGGGGGTTCAGTTGAATCGCGTGACTCAGCTTGGCTCTGCGTGATGACCTTCGGTGGGTGGCGAGTGGGCGGTCGATAATCGAGTCACTCAACAGGGCCGGAGAGGGCCTAGGAGTTGGTCGTCCTCGCTGAATNAGGGCCGGAAAGGGCCTAGGAGTTGGTCGTTCTCGCTGAATGGTGGTGGGATAGCGGATGCTCTCGACTCTGGCCTCAGAAATTCTTGCAGTTGACTCGTTCAGTTGAAGTTAATTGGGGAGCACTACTTTGTACTGGGTGGTTTTAAGACACTGATGATAATTAGGACCTCCTGGTTCTGAGTTCTCGGCTTCGAACTAACTCTCCCTGGCTCCTGCAGCCATTTTTATAGTAAAAACCTGAGGTTTTGGGCTGTCTTATGAGTCCTGCCTCCTGTCTTAATTAGGCCTGCGCATCCAACCAAAAGCTTCTTAATTGTCCGATTTGACTAGACAATTCGATGATTGGTCACAACTCCGCCCCAATTTCCACTTCTATGTCACCGGTAGCCCTTTTGGGTGGGTTTTCGGCTTTTCCACGTTTCCATGGGAATAATTACCACAACACTAGCCTGGCTATTAATTTAAGTGCAAAAGCCCATTATGGTCAAATTTCTGTTGATGGTTATCTCATGTTTATGGCCTAGCCGCAAGTTATCCACAGGATCAGATGTCAGGTTTTTCCAAGCAGTTGGAATAGGCGCGTGCCACCTTGGCTGTTCCTTCTGGTTTTTTTTACCTGGCGACAGTTGTCCATAGTCTTCGTATCAATCCTAAAGTGCTCCAACTGATTAGTATGAATCACCCTTTTAACTCTCTATTAGGCCACTTATTGTGATTCTCTTGATAACCGGAGTTTAATTAACTCTTCACATTTGTCATATCACATTGTGACATTAACGATACTGTAGCGATAAATAATTCGAGGTAACATATGGGAATATTCTTCTGTTAAAAGAATATAAAGAAAAACAAAATTGAAACAGTTGCGTACGTCGTATGACCCACGTACAGTGTACGTAACAGGAGCATGAATTATAAATAAGTGTAGGAAAGAAATACCTTTTTTTCTTAGAGCAGAAGTGATTGAAAATAGTTTCTGTTGCGCGGAAAAAAATCAATTCGATTCATACGAAAATGATCGTGTGCTCGTTTTGGAAAAATGACTGAAATCTCTCAAAAAAACAAAAACAAATGTTTTTGCAAAAAAACTGGGCCAAGAAAAAGTTTTGTGGGGTCGTTTCTGGAAAGAAGAAACATTTTTTTCTGGAAACCACAATTCCCATAGAAATTTTGCAAAAAATAAACAAATAAAAATCAAAGCCAAGTCAAGAAATGTCCAATGGATCACGGAATGTACTATCAGATTATTATGGGGAGGATAATTCTGAATAGAAGGATTAAAAAAAAAATCTTCATAAAATAAAAAATTCAGTAGAGACAAGATTCAAAGTTCTTGGCGCGGAGTTTTCCAACTCATTGTCTCGTATCAATCTGTATCTTCTGATCCCCGCCAAACACTTGGAATCCTGTCTCTACTGAATTTTTTATTTTATGAAGATTTTTTTTTAAATCTTTCTATTCAGAGTTATCCTCCCCATAATAATCTGATAGCACATTCCATGATCCATTGGACATTTCTTGACTTGGCTTTGATTTTTATTTGTTTATTTTTTGCAAAATTTCTATGGGAATTGTGGTTTCCAGAAAAAAATATTTCTTCTTTCCAGAAACGACCCCACAAAACTTTTTCTTAGCCCAGTTTTTTTGCAATAGAAATGTTCGATAGGAAATACTGTCCAAAACAAATCAATAGAATCCAATTTTTTTACAGCTTATTCTATTTGAATATTTTCTATAGAAACTCCACGACTCAAATTCTCCAAGTGTTTTCGTGTGATTTTTTCAGTAGAAACCGAAGTGAAGCTTTGGAAATTCGAAAGCTTAGAAAATTCATGCCCATAAATTCCTATAGAAAATTCCAGAATAGAAAGAGTTTTACAGAATTACGATTTTCCCGATTTTCTCTATAAAAAAATAGTTTTAACAGAATTTGTCAAAGACTAGTAGAATTTCTGATTTAGAGGATATAACCAGAACGAATTGAAGAAGAAGAATTTCTGCTTGAGAATTTTCTATGGAATTTTTTAATTGTTTTCTCTACAAAATTTTTTCATGTGTGGAATACTTCATTATTCCAATTCTTCAACTTAATAAAATGAAATGACACTTGTGTGTTGAGGATGATTTTCCGACAAGCCAGAAGAGATACAGCATCATCTCCAACATCGACCAAGAAGAGGCAAAAACAAACTCAGATTTCCGCTCAGCAATAATATACAAACATCCTACAGTAGATAAATTGTATTTTCAGTATTGTGGGAACCCTAGTGATGTTATTAAACCGTAAAATATCTCAATATAAATAAAACTAGTAAAATCTAAAAATATATTTATTGGGAATGAAAAACACGGAGTGCAGAGAACCAATTTTTTTTAAATATTTCATCTTATTTAATTACTGGGACTAATCTCTCTGCTCCTCATCGTCACTTGCACTAGAAGTCCCATAAGGGGTTTCTTCTGGAGTAAGGAGAAACTGGAGGTCCTCAAAATACTGCCACATAGGTGTGAAAGATCCCTCACTCTGTCGCTTCAACTTCAGCAAGGTAAAGAACAACTCTCCGAGTTCCAGAAAGGTGGACCATGCTTCGTACCCTAGAATTTCGCCGACAGAAACAGCAATGACAATTGAACACGTACGGAAAAGTTTCATGAATAAGTCTAGCGAATTCGATAGAAAATTCTATTCGATTACTATGGAACTTACTATGAATTCTTGGTCGATTCTACTGACAAATTCCGCACCTTAGCTCCATTTTTAGAGGAATGTTCAGGGGGAAATATTCTACAGGAAAAAAATCTATAGAATTCAATTTTCTATACAATTTATTTTACAATTTATTTGAAAAATTTATGTCAAGGAATTCACATGGAAATTGTCTCAAGAGTTGTGTACGAAAACGAAATCGTACTTATTTTTTCTATAGAATAGTTTCTATTGGACATTTGCTATAAAAAAATGTAGTAAAGCTACAAAAATGTGTAGAAATCAGAAACAAGAAGAAACAGAAATCTATTTTCTATAGAATTCGCTAGGGTTGTATAGGAAATTTTTTCGTGCGTGATATTCTCAGAAAAAAAACAATTTGCTTGGAATGCCGGAAAAAGACAACTTCGGAGTAACAACGATGAATGTATGAATGCTCGAGGAAACGATCGGAAATTATTTACACACCTGGAATTGGGGGATTCAGTTAACGACCTATCGAGCTTGTAATGAATTTAAAATTAACCCCCAAATGCTCAGTTAGGGATCTGCAATGCCGATTATTAAAAGGTATTGCAATGTGCGAAATTTCACAACCGGATATTGGGATTTAAAATTCACCCAAAAGTGTCGAGCAATGAGAGGCCGCTAATGAACCTGTGCGTTCTCTTGCTCGCTGACCGCCGTGCTGACCACACGTTTATTTGTACTCAAGTTTATTAAAAGTGCTCATTTTTCTTATTACCATCTCTATTCTCATTATTTTTCAAGTAAAGGGTACCCGAAATATTCAATTTGACTATAAAAAAAAATATATGGTCACGAGCAAGGCGCAATTGTTTATTCACAACAAATTTAAGATAAGTATTAAAATTTACAGAGAATTCTCATTTTTCTACTTTCAAATCTTCCCGATAACTTCTCTCGTCTGATTTGAAAGAAATTGAAATAATAATTAAAGGATAAAAATACTGGCCAGTGAGTTAAAGAATAAATTAATGACATAATTTATCATGTGATAAATCAAGTTTAATCAGAATTTTCTGCAAAAACGTGAATAATTAGATAGTTGAAGTTAGGAAGTCCACCACGTGGCAAACTTGAAATTTAATTTATTTGAACTAATATATGTTGAGTAAGGGTAAATTTACTGATGTAAAAAATTAATATTTTCTTTGTCATTTAATATAAAAATAAGTAAATATTCTTGTCAATTCAGAGAGAGGGAATATAAAACAACAAATTGATAGAAAGGAAAATTTATACGATTAATTTAAAATAATGTTATTTGTGTAAACATATCAATCAACAATTTGGTATTTTGATGAAATACTAAGTCGCAAGAAAGTCATAAACGTGATAAAATTCATTAACTTGTTGGAAAAGGAAAATATACAATGAATTTATGACTATGAATTATCAGGCGTTCATTTTTTTGTTAAAAACATTAATAGTGTTAACCAGTTTTTATTTCTTCACAAAGTTTCTAGAGAAAATTCAATTCAATCTTAATATTGTTTTCAAGGTGCATTTATTAAATTTCCAGTGACATGTATCTTAGTTATTTCGGTGAGTTAGTGGTGATAATTATTGTTATTTTTATTACTGATTGGATTTCGAACAACGTCATTTTTACTGAAAAACTAATTATAAAACTTATTTTGATGTTTTTCGCGATAATTTTGATGTTACAATCTCTAAAGCTCTGTGGTGAGTTATTTTTCTGTTAGTAACAAACTTACAATTTAAATTTGATAAATAGTCTCACAAAATCAAACTCAAGTACATTACATTGGCGCCCAACTAGTGGCTCGAGAACACACCTTGTGTTAAATGAGCAAAAGTGAAACTGGTAATTCTCCAAGAATCACACGTTCAAAGACAAAAAGTCAAATAGGAAATAGTCCTGCTATAAAGAAAACCACAAGTAAAAAGACAACAAAGACAACAGTCTTTGCAAATAAATTGAAATCAAAAATTAATTCAAATTTGAATCCTCGTAGGAAATTAAATATTAAAATGACTGGTAACACAAGTCCTACAAGAGAAGAAGTAGAGGAAGAATTGATGAGACTGAGAGAGGAGCGAGAACGAATGGAAGAGCAGAGACAGCAACTGGAGACCCTCAGACAACAATTGATAGAATTGGGTGCAGAGTTGGAAAATCAGAGAATCCGACAACAAAATGTAGAAGAACAACAGAGAGCACAGGCTCAAAACAATGGTATACCACAAAATCATCAGCAACATCAACAACCCCCACCAGCAGCAAACAACGATAGATTGGTAAATGGTCTTGTTAATCACTTTCAGTTTTTACACCTCCAAATTAATCCACCTAAATTCAAAGAGGATACAAATCCATTAGATTTTATAGAAGATTTGAAGAGATATTTTCGATCTAAAAACGTATTACCAGAACAAAGGTTGATAGTAGTTCATAGTTTGTTTGATGATAAAGGGAAAATTTGGTATCAAATATCAAAACACTCGTTTGCTACGTATGAACATTTCAAAATGGCTTTCTTGGGAGAATTTTACTCATTTCCAGTTAGACTGAAATTTAAAAATCGATGGTCAATCAGAAGATATACCCAGAAAGATGGTTCGTTGCACTCATATTTCACCCAGCAAATGCGAGAGACGAGACATTTTAGCCCACCATTGACTGATTATGAAATCAATTTCACAATTATACAACAATTGCCGGAAAAAGTTCGTGGAATGCTCACATCGGTAGATTTTAATGATACAGAGAGACTTATTCGAACATTAAAACAAATTGATAGCTCACAGGAGGATTCAGTCATTCAAGTGAAAAGTAGAGAGTGGCGTGCACCTGTCTTTACTGGTGGAAATCCACCACCAAATAAAGTCAGCAGCGTCCAAGTCTCGGGTTCATTGAATGGTTGTAATACAACTGAAAATAACATCCAAATTCCATGTCGATATAATAATGAGGGGCAGGGGTATAAAAATATTTCAATTCAAAGAAATTACGATTTTGGAAGTCCTCAGGATAGAGCGACTTTCAATTGTAATTCATTGAGCAATACAGCAAGTAGACCAACAGAAATTAAATTTCTACTGCCTGATGTAAGATCACCCCCACCAAACTGGAATTTATCTACAGTTTGCTATCCAAATAATTCGAATAATAATTATCATAGAGCCATCCCAAATCAATCACAAGATCATTTAAACTGATAAGCGGCACGGTGTGTAAAAAGAAAACATCGTGCCAAGGTCAATTCGATTTTATTGAGGAATTAGAGAGAGACGTAGATGGAGATACAACTCAGCCAAATAAACCTAGAACATCAATAGAGAGATGTCCTTATCTCAAAGTCAAAATTGCGGATTTCATGGTCGAAGCCCTAGTAGATACAGGAAGTCAGGTGACTTGTTTATCCGAAAATCTATATAATAAAATAAAAAGTAAAGTCGTGATCAGAGAATTACCGGTAAACAATGTGCAAATTATGTCAGCAGTTACAAAAAAATGCACAGCAGTGAGAAAACAGGTTTTGGTAGAGGCAATTATTGATGGTATGAGTATAAAATATGTATTCTTGGTCATTCCTTATCTTACAAGTGATATAATCCTAGGAAATAATTGGTTACATGATCAACAAGCAGTCATAGATTATAATAAAAATAAAATTAGTCTTTGGCAGAGGGATATTTCGTCAGGGATGGTTTCGTTGGGTCGGACTGTAGCAGAAGGGACTGCGGCTTGTTCGAGTCACAACAACTCTGGAATTCAAACATTAACAATCGTGTTAAGCAATGATTTAATTGACTCTGATCATTCATTGAATGATGAATGCATACATTCGGAGTTAATTCAAAATCTGGGGGATCATTCATCTCCACAAGAAAGAAATAAACATAATTTATCATCTTCAGATGAGGTTAAAAGTTTAAAACATCCAAAAAATGATCGTATTGAAGAATCAACAGTTAAAAATCACGTTAGAGCGATTAATGAAGTAGTGCAGTGGAATAATTGCAAATTCAATGCAAATATTCCTCAGAGAATAAGTTGTCCAGACGATATGGCATACACTACAGCATCAAATCATGATTATTTACATTTAGATTCATTATTTGATGAAAATAATAGTGATAACTTAAAAACGAAAAACATAAACGTCGTGAGAATCAATACAGTTAATATTTGTTATGATTATTGTCAAATTTGTTATGATAATAAGGCTATTAATGAGAATCTATGCGAGGAATGCCTTATTTATACAGTAAATAATCTTAATGAATATGATGAGGAAAATGTAAATGAATTGGATGATTCGGATGGGCGTGAGTCCTGGGATGATGCAGTTCGAGCAATCGCGCAGATGCTCACGTTACTGTCACCTGACCTAAGAATTTAATTGTTGCAACTAATTGTCAAATACAAAAACCTATTTTCAGAAAAACCCGGGTGTACTCAAATCTACGAACATAAACTCAAGTTAAAAACAAATAAAGCCTACATTAAGAAGAGCTACCCAGTGCCTTTTGCAGTGAGAGATGCTGTAAGGAAAGAATTAGATAAAATGTTGAAAATGGGAGTAATTGAATTGTCGACGAGTGAATACTGCAATCCACTGAGGATTGTAATGAAAAAGGAAAGAGCTGTTCGACCTTGTCTTGATGCTAGATTTTTGAATGACATTATTGAAGGTGATAATGAATCACCTCCTTTAATTGAAGAAATTATGCAGCAATATGATGGGAAGAATTACTTGTCGATACTTGATCTCACGCATGGGTACTGGCAAGTTCCATTAGAGGTCGAATCACGAAAATACACTGCTTTTTTATTTGATGGGAAGCTTTATCAATTCACGCGAATCCCATTCGGTTTAAAGACAGCCGGCAGCGGTTTCATGAGGGCAATACGTATGGCTTTGGGCAACGGTGGAATGACTTTGTCACATGCTACGTTGATGACATTCTCGTGACGAATTCGAACTTTGAAGATCATATGAAAAGTCTAGAGTTTATTTTTAGTAGATTGTCTCAGTACAACTTTACTTTGAGAATAAATAAAGCTTGTTTCTGTCAACCGGAAGTGGCATTTTTAGGTTATATGCTCAGTCCTCATGGCATTAGACCGGATACTGATAAATTGGCGAAAATTCTAAATTTCGAAGGACCAAAAAATCTCGTGGAATTACAACGTTTTCTCGGATTATGTAATTATTATCGTCACTTCAGCCTACATAATTTCAAATATATTGATCCATTTCGCAAGTTGTTGAGTAGAAATAATTCTTGAGAATGGAATGAACAATATTCCAGAGACTATAAATTGTTAAAAGAAAATTTCGCTAAAGTCATTTATTTGGCTCATTACGATCTGAGTAAAACATTTTATGTCCAAACGGATGGATCTGATGTGGGAATATGTGGAGTATTGTACCAACTTGATGATTTTGGAAATCAGAAAGTTATTTCAATTGTCAGTCGATGCTTAATTCAAGCCGAGAAAAATTATACAACTACCGAGAAAGAATTATTAGCGATTATTTATACCGTGACTAAATTTCGGGTTTATTTAATTGGAAAAAAGTTTTCTATCATTACGGATCATCAAGCACTAACTTTTCTTAACAAACACAATTCTTGGGTGCGAGACTCTGTCGTTGGAGTTTGTTACTCCAGGAATATTGTTTTGACGTTATCCATTGCAAGGGAAAAGAAAATACAGTGGCAGATTTCTTTAGCCGAAATCCTGAATATAATATTTATATTTATTGAAGAAAATCCACAACAATTTATCATATCAACGTTATCATGTTATAATGACGGCAGTGATGTTATTTATGATTATGATGCATTGATTATGATCTGTAGAGTAGAATTGGAATTGAATGTGTTCAAGGAATTTAAGAGGATTCGAGAAATGCAATTGAATGACGAGAAAATTCAAGAAATAGTGAATAATGATAACAACAAAAATCAAGGTCAAGAATTTAGTTAATACGAAGGGATCTGGTTTCATAAAAAGTCTGGAAGTGATAATTGGTGTTTAATGGTACCTGACCTTTTGCATATTCCGTTGATAAAAGAAGAGCCTGAAAAACTTAGACATTATGGGGTATTTAAAACAAATGCCCAATTAAAAAGTTCTATTATTGGCGGAATATGATTAAAAGTGTTTAGAAATTCGTAAAAGAATGCGATTTATGCCAAAGGGTGAAGTCTTTGTCTCAAGCAGCTGAGGGAGAGTGGGAGCATGTGAATTCTGATAGGCGTGGTGATTTAGCTACCGTTGATTTTTATGGTCCCTTGCCTCGATCAGTAGGAGGAGTTGTGTATTTATTTGTCGTTGTTGATGCATTCTCGAAGCTGGTTAAGTTATATCCAATTAAAAAAGCAACTACGCGAATTGTTCTCAATAAGTTATGTGAAAATTATTTTGATGAAGTGGGAAAGCCAGCTCGGATTTTATCAGATAATGGTACACAATTTTCTTCGCCGGTTTGGAAAGATACTTTAGAGAAATTAGGCATTAAAGTGATTTATTCCTCGATTAGGCACCCCCAATCTAATCCTACTGAAAGAATCATGAGAGAATTGGGTAAATTGTTTAGAATTTATTGTTCAGATCAACATACGAAATAGGCTAAACACATTAAGGCCATACAAGAATTATTAAATCTTACAACTCACTGTAGTAGTGGGTGCATTCCTTATGAATTGCATTATGGGAAAAAGTCTCGTGATAAAATCCAATAAATTATCAAATTTCCACCTTCTATTGACGTTTCACATGAGTTAAAGATAACTCTTGCCAAGGAAAGTATAACGAAAAATTTTCATCAACGAGGAAAACAACAAAAAGGAAGATCATGTGTTGTTTATGAAGTGGGTGATTTGGTTTTACTCAAGGTTCCTCATCTCTCAAGTGAAACGGATCGCGTGACTCATAAGTTTTTTCACCTTTATGAGGGTCCTTATAAAATCAAACAAATAAAGGGAAATAATGCTTTTGTTCTGGTATATGTTGAAGATATTAATAATGTCAAAGGCTGTTATAATCGCCTTAGTTTGCGAAAGTATTATCAGACCAAATGCTAATCAAAATGTATCTGCGAATATCTCAGTCTCAATCAAGGGAGAAAATGTATATAGTGCAAAATAATTAAGGATAAAATCATAATATTAGGGATATTGTTATGATTTATGAATTTATGAATTTGATATTTCGATGTTTTTTGATAATAATCTTTGCCATTTTTATGTGATTGAAAGTATTAATTGAATTAATGAGGTATGATTGTGCTTTAAGGTGGAAGGTTTCACATTATAACAAGTATCATTTGACAATCAGACGAGAGGTCAGACGAGGAAGTTATCCATACAATCGTTAAAGTTCTCCAATGAAGAGATTTTCATAATGAATCTCAAAATTAATCGCACCTGCTCGAAACATTCATAAGAAACACAAATTAGAATTGGATCTCATAAGAAAATTCATCACCATAACTCATCATTACACCATGCACTTGATAAAACTAGAGTAATCCGGATAACCCTGAGATACTTTCCATTTGGAGTATAATTTTGTGCTCAAAAAAAAAAAATTAATCTCATATTTTATGTGAATTTATATAATATAAATTAATACAAAATAGGGGGATAATGTAATGAATTTAAAATTAACGCCCAAATGCTGAGTTAGGGATCTGCAATGCCGATTATTAAAAGGTATTGCATTGTGCGAAATTTCACAACCGGATATTGGGATTTTAAATTCACTCAAAAGTGTCGAGCAATGAGAGGCCGCTAATGAACCTGTGCGTTCTCTTGCTCGCTGACCGCCGTGCTGACCACACGTTTATTTGTACTCAAGTTTATTAAAAGTGCTCATTTTTCTTATTACCATCTCTATTCTCATTATTTTTCAAGTAAAGGGTACCGGAAATATTCAATTTGACTATAAAAAAAAAATATGGTCACGAGTAAGGCGCAATTGTTTATTCACAGCAAATTTAAGATAAGTATTAAAATTTACAGAGAATTCTCATTTTTCTACTTTCAAATCTTCCCGATAACTTCTCTCGTCTGATTTGAAATAAATTGAAATAATAATTAAAGGATAAAAATACTGGCCAGTGAGTTAAAGAATAAATTAATGACATAATTTATCATGTGATAAATCAAGTTTAATAAGAATGTTCTGCAAAAACGTGCATAATTAGATAGTTGAGGTTAGGAAGTCCACCACGTGGCAAACTCGAAATTTAATTTATTTGAACTAATATATGTTGAGTAAGGGTAAATTTACTGATGTAAAAAATTAATATTTTCTTTGTCATCGAATATAAAAATAAGTAAATATTCTTGTCAATTCAGAGAGAGGGAATACAAAACAACAAATCGATAGAAAGGAAAATTTATACGATTAATTTAAAATAATGTTATTTGTGTAAACATATCAATCAACAATTTGGTATTTTGACGAAATACTAAGTCGAAAGAAAGTCATAAACGTGATAAAATTCATTAACTTGTTGGAAAAGGAAAATATACAATNTTAATACAAAATAGGGGGATAATGTAATGAATTTAAAATTAACGCCCAAATGCTGAGTTAGGGATCTGCAATGCCGATTATTAAAAGGTATTGCATTGTGCGAAATTTCACAACCGGATATTGGGATTTTAAATTCACTCAAAAGTGTCGAGCAATGAGAGGCCGCTAATGAACCTGTGCGTTCTCTTGCTCGCTGACCGCCGTGCTGACCACACGTTTATTTGTACTCAAGTTTATTAAAAGTGCTCATTTTTCTTATTACCATCTCTATTCTCATTATTTTTCAAGTAAAGGGTACCGGAAATATTCAATTTGACTATAAAAAAAAAATATGGTCACGAGTAAGGCGCAATTGTTTATTCACAGCAAATTTAAGATAAGTATTAAAATTTACAGAGAATTCTCATTTTTCTACTTTCAAATCTTCCCGATAACTTCTCTCGTCTGATTTGAAATAAATTGAAATAATAATTAAAGGATAAAAATACTGGCCAGTGACTTAAAGAATAAATTAATGACATAATTTATCATGTGATAAATCAAGTTTAATAAGAATGTTCTGCAAAAACGTGCATAATTAGATAGTTGAGGTTAGGAAGTCCACCACGTGGCAAACTCGAAATTTAATTTATTTGAACTAATATATGTTGAGTAAGGGTAAATTTACTGATGTAAAAAATTAATATTTTCTTTGTCATCGAATATAAAAATAAGTAAATATTCTTGTCAATTCAGAGAGAGGGAATACAAAACAACAAATCGATAGAAAGGAAAATTTATACGATTAATTTAAAATAATGTTATTTGTGTAAACATATCAATCAACAATTTGGTATTTTGACGAAATACTAAGTCGAAAGAAAGTCATAAACGTGATAAAATTCATTAACTTGTTGGAAAAGGAAAATATACAATGAATTTATGACTATGAATTATCAGGCGTTCATTTTTTTGTTAAAAACATTAATAGTGTTAACCAGTTTCTATTTCTTCACAAAGTTTCTGGAGAAAATTCAATTCAATCTTAATATTGTTTTCAAGGTGCATTTATTAAATTTCCAGTGACATGTATCTTAGGTATTTCGGTGAGTTAGTGGTGATAATTATTGTTATTTTTATTACTGATTGGATTTCGAACAACTTCATTTTTACTGAGAAACTAATTATAAAACTTATTTTGATCTTTTTCGTGATAATTTTGATGTTACTATCTCCTAAGCTCTGTGGTGAGTTATTTTTCTGTTAGTAATAAACTTTCAACTTAAATTTGATAAATAGTCTCACAAAATCAAACTCAAGTACATTACATGCTCCATATTGGCCAGACTTCCTCAATGTACTCAGAGAATCCGTTCCACCAAACTTCTCTATGCAATTTCACCGAAGATATCAAATCTCTCGTTTGAGATTGATTCATATCTTTAATTTGTTTAATAATTGAGTGAGTTCTAACAATAAATACAATAAACGTTACAACAAATATTTATCGATATGAATGCAGCGTCTGATGAGATGTGTTTTCAATTGTTTCTCTCTATTTCTTCAGAACTATTAATAAATTCATAGACTTTACGTTCTATTGTTTTCAAATGTTTCACGTGGGCTAGACATTCAGGGGTTCAAAAATGATTAATTCGTTGATTTTCAAACGTATGAAAAAAAATAATGGAAAAACCCAGCGTTTCCTGCAAGAAATTCTGTTGAGATTTTTTTCTATAATAATTTTTGAACATGAATTTGTTAATCTCTTTCCTAAATTTTACGATAAGAAACAAATTCTAAAGACAGATGAGAAAACGACAAAGTTTAGGCCGAAGAATTCCTATAGAAAAATAAAAAAACATATAGACGTTTTTCGATCAGCTATCTCTCAATTATATCAAATGGTAAATCTACATAATTTTCTATGAAAATGAGACAAAAAACAAACAGGATTTCATTATAGAATTCTGATAGAACTTCAAGAGAATTTTCATAGAGTTCCAGTAGAAATTCAATAGAATTTTTCCGAGAAAGTGCTGGGTTTTTCTATGAAATTGTTTCATACGTGTACAAATCAATGAATTAATCATTCTACAACCCCTAGATAGTTAGTCCACATTGAACATCCCAAAAGAATATGAAAATACTAGGGGGCTACGCCCCCTGCTCGTTCCGCTCGCAAACACCGGGGGGGGCTTCGCCCTCTCGCTCACTTCGCTCGCTCCCCCCTCCCGGTGTGTCCGAGTGGGTGTGACCGGGGTTTTTCCGATAGCTCTATACATACTTTACCATAAGAGGCCACAAACGTATAATTCCCCCCCATAAATGGTCACCCCCATATATAGGCACCCGCCATATATGGGCATCGCTCATATATATAGGTACCCGCCCATATATGGGCACCCCCCCGTATATGGGAACAACCCCATATATGGGCACCCCTAGATATGGGCACCACCCCATATATATAAGCACCTCCTATATATGGACACCGCTCATATATGGGCACCCCCTCATATATGGGCAACGACCACATATATAGGCACCCTCCATACATGAACACGCCCCTATATGGGCATATCCCATATATGCCCCCCATATATGGGCACCCTCCATATAGCGACACTCCCCCTATACAGGGTGGTCCAGAAGTACATGTACATCTGAACACCCTATGATCAGGGGGTGATTCTGAGCAGAAAAGTCCTCTTGCACTCTTTGAACAGACTCACCCCTAAAAAGTTATTGGCAGTTAAGGGTGGGCCAATGGGGGGTGATTTTTAAGCGGGCGCACATCCATGTGAAATGCAGCATATGTGTGTGTGTGTGTGCCCCGCCATTCAACGAGACAAAAGAGCGCAACGATATTGCTCTCTCTCTCACTCTCTCTCTCCCTCTCTCTCTCTCTCTCTCTCTCTCTCTCTCT
>NW_021680913.1:132403-135177 GCF_001412515.2 Diachasma alloeum
CTCTCTCACTCTCTCACTCTCTCACTCTCTCACTCTCTCACTCTCTCACTCTCTCACTCTCTCACTCTCTCACTCTCTCACTCTCTCACTCTCTCACTCTCTCACTCTCTCACTCTCTCACTCTCTCACTCTCTCACTCTCTCACTCTCTCACTCTCTCACTCTCTCACTCTCTCACTCTCTCACTCTCTCACTCTCTCACTCTCTCACTCTCTCACTCTCTCACTCTCTCACTCTCTCACTCTCTCACTCTCTCACTCTCTCACTCTCTCACTCTCTCACTCTCTCACTCTCTCACTCTCTCACTCTCTCACTCTCTCACTCTCTCACTCTCTCACTCTCTCACTCTCTCACTCTCTCACTCTCTCACTCTCTCACTCTCTCACTCTCTCACTCTCTCACTCTCTCACTCTCTCACTCTCTCACTCTCTCACTCTCTCACTCTCTCACTCTCTCACTCTCTCACTCTCTCACTCTCTCACTCTCTCACTCTCTCACTCTCTCACTCTCTCACTCTCTCACTCTCTCACTCTCTCACTCTCTCACTCTCTCACTCTCTCACTCTCTCACTCTCTCACTCTCTCACTCTCTCACTCTCTCACTCTCTCACTCTCTCACTCTCTCACTCTCTCACTCTCTCACTCTCTCACTCTCTCACTCTCTCACTCTCTCACTCTCTCACTCTCTCACTCTCTCACTCTCTCACTCTCTCACTCTCTCACTCTCTCACTCTCTCACTCTCTCACTCTCTCACTCTCTCACTCTCTCACTCTCTCACTCTCTCACTCTCTCACTCTCTCACTCTCTCACTCTCTCACTCTCTCACTCTCTCACTCTCTCACTCTCTCACTCTCTCACTCTCTCACTCTCTCACTCTCTCACTCTCTCACTCTCTCACTCTCTCACTCTCTCACTCTCTCACTCTCTCACTCTCTCACTCTCTCACTCTCTCACTCTCTCACTCTCTCACTCTCTCACTCTCTCACTCTCTCACTCTCTCACTCTCTCACTCTCTCACTCTCTCACTCTCTCACTCTCTCACTCTCTCACTCTCTCACTCTCTCACTCTCTCACTCTCTCACTCTCTCACTCTCTCACTCTCTCACTCTCTCACTCTCTCACTCTCTCACTCTCTCACTCTCTCACTCTCTCACTCTCTCACTCTCTCACTCTCTCACTCTCTCACTCTCTCACTCTCTCACTCTCTCACTCTCTCACTCTCTCACTCTCTCACTCTCTCACTCTCTCACTCTCTCACTCTCTCACTCTCTCACTCTCTCACTCTCTCACTCTCTCACTCTCTCACTCTCTCACTCTCTCACTCTCTCACTCTCTCACTCTCTCACTCTCTCACTCTCTCACTCTCTCACTCTCTCACTCTCTCACTCTCTCACTCTCTCACTCTCTCACTCTCTCACTCTCTCACTCTCTCACTCTCTCACTCTCTCACTCTCTCACTCTCTCACTCTCTCACTCTCTCACTCTCTCACTCTCTCACTCTCTCACTCTCTCACTCTCTCACTCTCTCACTCTCTCACTCTCTCACTCTCTCACTCTCTCACTCTCTCACTCTCTCACTCTCTCACTCTCTCACTCTCTCACTCTCTCACTCTCTCACTCTCTCACTCTCTCACTCTCTCACTCTCTCACTCTCTCACTCTCTCACTCTCTCACTCTCTCACTCTCTCACTCTCTCACTCTCTCACTCTCTCACTCTCTCACTCTCTCACTCTCTCACTCTCTCACTCTCTCACTCTCTCACTCTCTCACGTTGTCACTCTGTCACTCTCTCACTCTGTCACCCTCTCACCCTCTCACTCTCTCACTCTCTCACTCTCTCACTCTCTCACTCTCTCACTCTCTCACTCTCTCACTCTCTCNTTTTTCTATGAAATTGTTTCATACGTGTACAAATCAATGAATTAATCATTCTACAACCCCTAGATAGTTAGTCCACATTGAACATCCCAAAAGAATATGAAAATACTAGGGGGCTACGCCCCCTGCTCGTTCCGCTCGCAAACACCGGGGGGGGCTTCGCCCTCTCGCTCACTTCGCTCGCTCCCCCCTCCCGGTGTGTCCGAGTGGGTGTGACCGGGGTTTTTCCGATAGCTCTATACATACTTTACCATAAGAGGCCACAAACGTATAATTCCCCCCCATAAATGGTCACCCCCATATATAGGCACCCGCCATATATGGGCATCGCTCATATATATAGGTACCCGCCCATATATGGGCACCCCCCCGTATATGGGAACAACCCCATATATGGGCACCCCTAGATATGGGCACCACCCCATATATATAAGCACCTCCTATATATGGACACCGCTCATATATGGGCACCCCCTCATATATGGGCAACGACCACATATATAGGCACCCTCCATACATGAACACGCCCCTATATGGGCATATCCCATATATGCCCCCCATATATGGGCACCCTCCATATAGCGACACTCCCCCTATACAGGGTGGTCCAGAAGTACATGTACATCTGAACACCCTATGATCAGGGGGTGATTCTGAGCAGAAAAGTCCTCTTGCACTCTTTGAACAGACTCACCCCTAAAAAGTTATTGGCAGTTAAGGGTGGGCCAATGGGGGGTGATTTTTAAGCGGGCGCACATCCATGTGATATGCAGCATATGTGTGTGTGTGTGTGCCCCGCCATTCAACGAGACAAAAGAGCGCAACGATATTGCTCTCTCTCTCACTCTCTCTCTCCCTCTCTCTCTCTCTCTCTCTCTCTCTCTCTCTCTCTCTCTC
>NW_021680913.1:136130-136942 GCF_001412515.2 Diachasma alloeum
GGAGAATGAATGGAGAACGTAATTCCCCCTCCACACGCAATGGAACGACCATCAACCGATCGTCTTTCCATTGGTTACAGCGTCGAGTGGCGCGGGGAACGCGCGTCTGGGTTCAAAATTCATCCCTCCCCCCCAATTATAGCTAAGGAATGAAACTTGTGTCACTTATTGTGTATTAAATGCTCAATTCAATGACATGAGTTTCATCCCTTAGCGCCTTTTGGGGACGGAGGGCTGAATTTTTGAAAGCGCAAGGAAATTGAAAAAAACAATTTTTTTCAATTCAAAAATTTATTCCTCCGACCCTAATTGCGACTAAGGGATGAAATTTATGGTAACGTGTTGAGCATTTAATACTCAATAAGTAACACAAATTTTATCTCTTAGGGCCAGTTAGGGAGGGAGGAGTGAATTTTTGAAAGAGCGAAGAGATTGAAAAAAATTTTTTTTTTCAAATGAATTCTCCAAAGTGCGGAGATTGAAAAAAAATTTTGTTTTTCAATTCAAAAATTTATTCCTCCGACCCTAATTGCGACTAAGGGATGAAATTTATGGTAACGTGTTGAGCATTTAATACTCAATAAGTAACACAAATTTTATCTCTTAGGGCCAGTTAGGCAGGGAGGAGTGAATTTTTTAACGTGCGAAGAGATGGAAAAAATGAAAATTTTCAATTCAAAAATTCATTCCTCCCACCCTAACTGCGACTAAGAGATCACATTTGTGCCAACGTGTTGAGCATTTAATACACGATGATTGACACAAATTTCATCCCTTAGCACCTGTTAGGGAGGGAGGAGTGAATTTTTGAA
>NW_021680913.1:137204-151794 GCF_001412515.2 Diachasma alloeum
TTGGTTGGATTTGAACCAAAATTTCACAATTGATAGATTTTGAGCTACTCGTGATAGTAGTAACGTTTTTCTTGTTTGTAGTTTGGAATTGAGCGTCCAATTTGTTTTTGAAATACAGTTAGGAACTTTTCCATAGTTAGAGCTGGAGTGACATTGGATTCTCGTCTGCCATCGTTTGTAGTTGATTGTAGTTCTGGAAATTTCACAATCGGAATCGTAATAAACGTTCAATCGATTTTTTTTCAACAGTTAGGAACTATTTTATAGTTGTATTTGAAATGACGTGGAATTCTTATCTGCAATCGTTCATACTTAATTGTAGTTTTGGAATTTTTCCAATCCAAACTCAAACGAGCATCCAATCGATTTTTGGAGCCCAAGTAGGAACTTGTTGACAGATATAGCCAAAATGAGCTCGGATTCCTGTCTAAAATGGTTTGTAGTTGTTTGTAGTACTCACAGATTTTCAATACACCGAGAAAAAAGGGTGGTAGACAATTGAGATATGTAGAAGGATTGGTTTGTAGTTGTTTCTAACAGTGAAAAAAATCGAAAAAAATTAAGAACCTTATAAACCAACGTTCATACTTGATTGTAGTTTTGGAATTTTTCCAATCCGAACTGAAATGAGCGTTCAATCCGTTTTTGAAATACAGTTAGGAACTGTTTCATAGTTACAGCTGGAGTGACATTGGTTTCTCATCTGCAGTCGTTTGTAGTTGATTGTAGTTCTGGAAATTTCACGATCGGAATAGTAATAAACGTTCAATCGATTTTTTTAATACAGTTAGGAACTATTTCATAGTTGTATTTGAAATGATGTGGGATTCTTATCTGCAATCGTTTGTAGTTGATTGTAGTTTTGGAATTTTCGCGATCGGAAATCAAATGAGCGTCCAATCGATTTTTGGAGACCAAGTAGGAACTGATTGAAAGCTATAGCCAGAATGAGCTCGGATTCCTGTCTAAAATCGTTTGTAGTTGTTTGTAGTGCTCACAAATTTCCAATGCACCGAGAAGAAAGGGTGGTATAGAGTTGAGATATGTAAAAGAATTCGTTTGTAGGTGTTTCTAACAGTAAAAAAATCAATAAGAAAAGAAGATCTTTATGAACCAACGTTCATACTTAATTGTAGTTTTGGAATTTTTCCAATCCAAACTCAAACGAGCATTCAATCGATTTTTGGAGCCCAAGTAGGAACTTGTTGACAGATATAGCCAAAATGAGCTCGGATTCCTGTCTAAAATGGTTTGTAGTTGTTTGTAGTACTCACAAATTTTCAATACACCGAGAAATAAGGGTGGTAGAGAGTTGAGATATGTAGAAGATTTCGTTTGTAGTTGTTCTAAAAAGTGAAAAAAATTAGAAAGGTAAGAAGATCCTTATGAACCAACGTTCATACTTGATTGTTGTTGCGGAATTTTTCCACTGCGTATAGTTAGGAACTATTTCATAGTTAAAACTGGAGTGATATTGGATTCTCATCTGCAATCGTATGTAGTTGATTGTAGCTCTGGAAATTTCACGATCGGAATCGTAATAAACGTTCAATCGATTTTTTTCAAACAGTCGGGAGCCATTTCATAGTTGTAGTTGAAATGACGTGAGATTCTTATCTGCAATCGTTTGTAGTTGATTGTAGTTTTGGAATTTTCGCAATCGGAAATCAAATGAGGGTCCAATCGATTTTTGGAGACCAAGTAGGAACTGATTGAAAGCTATAGCCAGAATGAGCTCGGATTCCTATCTAAAATCGTTTGTAGTTGTTTGGAGTACTCACAGATTTCCAATGCACCGAGACAAAAGGGTGGCCGGGATTTGAGATATGTAGAAGGATTTGTTCATAGTTGTTTCTAACAGTGAAAAAAAACGGTAAAAAAGACCCCTATTGACCAATTTTCATAATTAATTGTAGTTTTGGAATTTTTTCAATCCAAACTCAAATGAGCATCTAATCGATTTTTGGAGCCCAATCAGCAATTTGCTGACAGCTATAGCCAAAATGAGCTCGGATCCCTGTCTAAAATGGATTGTAGTTGTTTGTAGTATTCACAGATTTTCAATCCACCGAGAAAAAAGGGTGGTGTAAAATTGAGGTATGTAGAAGAATTCGTTTGTAGGTGTTTCTAACAGTGAAAAAAATGAAAAAGAAAAGAAGATCTTTACGAACCAACGTTCATACTTAATTGTAGTTTTGGAATTTTTCCAACCCAAACTCAAACGAGCATTCAATCGATTTTTGGAACCCATGTAGGAACTTGTTGACAGCTATAGCCAAAATGAGCTCGGATTCCTGTCTAAAATGGTTTATAGTTGTTTGCAGTACTCACAGATTTCCAATACAACGAGAAAAAAGGGTGGTAGAGAATTGAGATATGCAGAAAGATTTGTTTGTAGTTGTTTCTAACAGTGAAAAAAATCGAAAAAATGAAGAACCTTACAAACCAACGTTTATACTTGATTGTAGTTTTGGAATTTTTCCAATCCGAACTGAAATGAGCGTTCAATCCGTTTTTGAAACGCAGTTAGGAACTATTTCATAGTTACAGCTGGAGTGACATTGGCTTCTCATCTGCAATCGTTTATAGTTGATTGTAGTTCTGGAAATTTCACGATCGGAATCGTAATAAACGTTCAATCGATTTTTTTTAATCAGTTAGGAACTATTTCATAGTTGTATTTGAAATGACGTGGGATTCTGATTTGCAATCGTTTGTAGTTGATTGTAGTTTTGGAATTTTCATAATCGGGAATCAAACGAGCATGCAATCGATTTTTGGAGCCCAAGTAGGAACTGATTGAAAGCTATAGTGAGAATGAGCTCTGATTCCTGTCTAAAATCGTTTGTAGTTGTTTGTAGTGCTCACAAATTCCCAATGCACCGCGAAAACGGGGTGACAGACAGTTGAGATATGTAAAAGAATTCGTTTGTAGTTGTTGTTGGAAGTGAAAAAAATCGAAAAAAATGCAGTACCTTATACACCAACGTTCATACTTGATTGTAGTTTGGAATTTTCCCAATTCGAACTGAAATGAGCGTTCAATCCATTTTTGAAATACAGTTAGGAACTATTTTTAATTTTTTTACATTTTTTTCTTCTCGTATACCCTTTCGGGTCTTTACGATTTGTTCCCTTCCCATCCCCCTCAACCCCCTGTACCGCATTTGCCGAAAGGAGGGAAAACCTCATTCGAGGGAAAAACCTGCCCTGGTACAGTCGTCCTTTTTGACGGGACTATCGCTCGGCAATGAAACTGTAAGATTAGAGCGCTATAAATTTTGACCCACGGTGCCGGGAAGCGAACCCGGATCATTGGCATACGAGTCTAGCACTCTAACCGTACGGCCACTACCGTCGAGTTAGGAACTATTTCGTTGTTAAAGCTGGAGTGACATTCGATTCTCATCTGCAATCGTTTGTAGTTGATAGTACTTCTGGAAATTTCACGATCGGACTCGTAATAAACGTTCAATCGATTGTTTTTAAACAGTTGGGAACTATTTCTTAGTTGTATTTAAAATGACGTGGGATTCTTATCTGCAATCGTTTGTAGTTGATTGTAGTTTTGGAATTTTCGCAATCGAAAATCAAATGAGCGTTCAACCGATTTTCGGATCACAAGTAGGAACTGATTGATAGCTATAGCCAAAATGACATCGGTCTAAAATCGTTTGTAGTTGATTATAGTACTTATAGATTATCAATGCACCGCGAAATAAGGGTGGTAGAGAGTTGAGACATGTAGAAGATTCCGTTTGTAGTTGTTCTAGAAAGTGAAAAGAATTAGAATGGTTAGAAGATCCCTATGAGCCAACGTTCATACTTGATTGTAGTTTTGGAATGTTTGCAATCCGAACTGAAATGAGCGTCCAATCGATTTTCGGAGCACAAGTTGGAACTGATTGATAGCTGTGAAATAGTTAGGAACTATTCTACAGCTATGGCTTAAAAAAAGTGGATTCCTGCCTGAAATCGTTTGTAGTCGATTGTAGGATTGGAATTTTTCTAATAAAAATGAAACTGTTCGTTTAGTCTATTTTTTAAACACAGAGAGGGGAAAAATCATTGCAAAAAAAAAATGAAGTTTGAAACTTGGTAGAAATTGTTTGTAGTTGATTGTAGAATCGATTTTTTTTTTCGATTGGAATTGGACTGACCGTTCAATTGAATTTTTAGGACCGAGATTATTGAAAATCTTATTCATTGTACAATGAACGTTGGATATCTAACTGAAATCATTTGTAAAATTGATATTTTTTTCGAGCGGAATTGGACTCAGCATTTCATCAATCTTTCCAGTCCAGGGGTGATGAAAATCATAGCCAAGAGAGAAACACCGTCAGATCCTCGTCTGATATCCTCTTCAGTTGATAGTATTCAATTGGAAAATAGTACATTAGAGCACGAGGGCACTAAGTTCGTTTTCGACGAATGTGAAATTTACAGGCGGAGCCGAAGACGAGGTCTGTATTCACATTCGTTGAAAACAAAGTTTGTGCCCGAGTGGTCTATAATATTTTATGTCTAGCGACCAGAAACCGCGTTTGAACCGAGCAAAGCGAGGTTAGAAACGAAGTTTATCGGTCGCTGCGACATAATATAATTTTCCTCAATCGGAATCAAACTGAATGTTTAATTGACCTTTTGAACCCAAGGGGGTTAGTAAACCCATTGGTGGGAAAATTAACGTTGGATTATCATCTGCGATCGTTTGTAGTTGATTGTAAAATTGATTTTTCTTCCATCAGAATTGAACTGATCCTTCAGTTGATTTTTTGAGACCAAGGGGATCAAAAATCGCATTTATTGGGTAGTTGACGTTCGGTTCTCAACTGAAATCGTTTGTAGTCGATTGTAGTTTATTGTAGAGTTGATTTTTCTCGATTAAAATGAAATGAATGTTCGATTAATCTCTCAAGAAGAAGGAAATTGAACATTGTATTCTATTTCTGGGGAAATTCACACTGAATTTTTAATAAAATCATTTCTTGTTAATTGCAGAATTGATTTTTATTCCATCGGAATAGAACCGACCATTCACTTCATTTATCATGATCAAAGCGGGTAACAATCCCATTCATTGGAAAAATTGACGTTAGGTTCGCATCTGGAATCGTTTGTAGTTGAGAGTAGTTGATTGTAAAATTGATATTGTTCCCACCAGAATTGGATTAAGTGTTCAATTGATCTTGTCAGCCCAGAGAATTGATCTTTATCCGATTGGTTTTCACCTAAGCCTTCAATGGGTTCATTCTTCTAGGAAAGGAGGGAAGGGATGGACGAATGGTAAAAAGCTTTCAATAAGGCAAAACGACAAGGAACTTGAAAACTCAATGTTAATCAACCATTATTTATTGAGATTAAGTTCATACATCAATTGTCAATCCCACTGTTTCACAGCTTGCTAGGGGTGGTCTGAATATAGAAAAGCATGTGTAGCGATTTTTCTTTCGTAATTTCTTTCCGTTTCAGCTTATGAGGTTTAGCGTTAGGTGTCAATCCATCGTGTACTTGCCAGCACTCCTGGCCTTTACGACTTCGTAGAATGAGTGCCTTATAATGTTTTGGGATGTCTGAGTCCGTACCACCTTCATGTTCGATCGCCCCAACCAATTTATACGAGTCGGTTTCGCATTGCAAATCACGTGGTAATTCACCCAATGTGAATTTACTCCTGTAAGTTTTCAAATATCCACTCCTCTTGGCTAGATTCCTCCATTCCAAAACTTCAATATCGATGAATAAATGGGACCCATAACTAATTATCATGGATTGTTCTTTAAGACATGTCTTACAAAGTGGTGGAGTTCGAGACTGAGTGTAGATATCGAGAGATTCCTGGAGGCCCTTCAAACCACTCCTATACAGTGGATTCAGATCAAGTTCCAATACAACTTTTTCTCTACTATTCCCTTCGCCACAGTCACTGCACATGATCGAGGTCGTGATCGAGGGCTCTCCCTTCAACAATCGTTCAGTAATTATGCCAATATTAGATTCGCAGTTCACGATATTCCCATCAGGCTTTTTCAATGTCAGTATCAATTCGGAACGTATCTTATAAACCTGTTGAACTCTTCCCCTTCTTGACAATACTTTAACAACATCAAAAGTTTTCAGATCAGATTGATTGATATACTCTCTGTAGGTAACCCAATCCACATATCCAGCCCGAATACAATGGAGAATTGCATCAACTCCGCACGTATTTTGAAATTTGAGTAAACCCTGAGAAGTCTGAATGAGAGCTAAATGATTACCATTTATCAATAGGGGTAGTTTTTTACTTAGTCTTGGCCGTGAATGGAGATTTTCTATATCTGGACAGCATTGAATGTAGACGCCATCCTCGGTTTCCTTGGAAAGTAGTCCTCTCCAACCATCCTTCTCATTCAGGTATGAGTTTCCGTTCCCACTGTTCGAAATATCCATTAACACTGATGGCGAGGATTTTTCAGGAGCATCACTTTTAGAACACGAATCGAGGAGAGTCGATGAAGGTATGTCGGGCTCAGATTCCAAAATGCAGATTTTTCTTCTCTTCAATACTGGATGAATTGGAGATGTAGGTGATGGAGACAAATCGATGACGGCCATCTCACTCGATTTCTCCTTGGGGCTCAGTTTGGTGCCATTCATAGCTGATTGACCACCCAGCAAAGGGGAATTACGTGCCATTGCTTCTCCATCAAATGAATTGTTTGTCAATATGGAATCATCGCATGTAGATTCATGAGGAGCATCTGAAAAATCGATAGGACTGATCAATGGACGTTTGTTACCCAAAGAGACGCGTTGTGGTGGTTGTTCCTGAGGATCTTCTGGATGTTCTTCTGAAACATTCTTCCTTTCTTCGTAAGCTGAGTTATCCAATGAACTGGATTCCACTATTGACTCGGCAGTGGTACTAACAGGAGAATCTGGTGCATTCGTTCGTGGAGATGGTGTGGGTCGTCCACGGGATTCTTCGCTCTCGTTATGACTGGAATCGCGGTTCTCATCATCGCTACCTCCATCAGCCAAACTGCCAGCACTTCTGGGCGGAACTTTAGAATGTTTGTTGGGTGCTAATAAGTTGACGGTACCACTCAATGCTTTTAAGTGTTGAACTACGACCTTGTCAAGCCTTAGACACTTCTGTCCCATCAAAATATTCTTTTTGAGATCCTTAAAATATGCTTCGCTACGTGCTGATGATGCCCTCTCAATTTCAGCTATCCCATGATCCATTACCTGACGATGAAGATTCGGTATTATGTGCGTCCATAATACAAATCGCCTTGATAATTTAACGAGCTTCTCCCCGAAACTTGGGCACGTGTGTTTATTCACAGTCCCTTCCGATATTGCGTTCTTCTTACTTTCCTTTACAATAACATTGATGAAGCTGACGATAGGCCTCTCATTGTCGTCTCCATTTCCTTCGAGTTCATCCGAATTCATGTTGCTGAGATTGGCAAAAGGATCGTCCTCCGAGTTACGACAATTTTGGTTCCAATCTTTCAAGCCCGTCTTCATCAGATTCAATAACTTCTCTCGTGATTTGTAGCACTCATCTTTACTATTGTCCTCTTGAATCTTCGGAGAGAATGCTACGGTAAGGACTGCAAGCAGAAGATTCTGGAACTCTTCTAGATTTGTTTGAAGAACTAGCAGTACTACAGAGCGTACAAAAAAATCTTTCACGTGAGGCTGATTTTTTGAAAAGCACGACCAGTTAGTTATGAATTTGATGAGATGAGCAATGTCAAGGCGCAAGACAGTCATCTGCTCGATCTTGCACGCTCCATTGGACGCTGAAACTTGCGAGAAGCATCGATCCTCATATTTCTGCAGAGAACATTCGTTAAAAGCCATTGCTACACCGTTCAACAGTGCTAATGAGAAATCCGTAATCACTTCCTTAGGAGCCTTAGCACCTGAACGCATCCACTCACGAATCCAATATGCCAGAGTATTCGCATCATGTTTTGCTGACGCCATTTGAAACAATGGGAGGATTTTATCGTTGAAGCCTGTCACTGCTTGATACATAAAAGTTGGATTTTTCGAACCATCTATTGCTGGTAACGGTGCTGATATAGTCCCTGTTCCGTCAATGCTGATCATACCAATTTTGTCACTTTTTAAAAAAATTCTGTACATGGTAAGTTGCTCAGGGAGCCAATACATAACGTATGGTTTGTATAAAGCTACCTCGCGGATGCTGGCTGAGTACTCAGCAGATTGTGCTAGCTTATACAAAGAGACAAGAGGATTATCTCCAGATTTTAATCCGAGTTCTTCCTCTATTGCTTGTTGTTTCACTTTACGAAGAACCTCTAATGAATATATGTCTGCAGGCCTGGCATCACCAAACTCCATCCGCCGATGTGCTGCTTCTCGTTGCCACAGGTATGCTGATTTTCCCCTCAACTCTTGTGCCACCTGTTTCCTTTTATCTCCTCGAAGTTGCCTCTTCTTCGTGTGAACGACTCCTCTCGTATCTAAAGTTGATATATGAAAATCGATTCCATTTTCTGTGGGCTCAGATGAACTGTATAGATGGATTTCTGTTTGACATTCGCGACAGTGACCTTTAATAGTTATAAAAGTCCCACCTGGGGATCTGTCAATTTTTGCATACTTGAAAGTAAATGGACACGGTAGCTTCAACTGTTCGAATATTGTATAGTACACCTGATCACACCAGCCGTCGTCAAGAACTTCATATACTCTTTCCTTGTATTTCTTCAAGTTCAGGCCCAATTTATCCCATTCCTTCACATTCAGGTGAATAATCGTTCTCAATGCTTCCAGATCTTGGTAGTTTGGCTTTGGAATTTTCATGGACCAATTGGAATTTTTTTCGCAATTTTTTTTTGGTTTTTGTTTGCTCGTATAGATTGAACTGCCATGAAGTCGATACGATAACCCCGTCTCAGCTTTTTTGTTCTCTGTTCCACGATTTTGGGTAATGTATTGATAAAGATAGTCTTTGTGCAATTTATCGCCGGTCGCCCTAGATGCAGACTGCCAAATAGGATCCTTGTATTGCAAGTACTGCCCATCTTTCATGAAAGACCAACCATTGAAAAGCTCAAATAATTGATCACACGTAAATTGTGGTGTTTTCGGCATTGTAAAATCAGTAGAAAAAAAGACTGGATGAAATTGAGGACTCCTCAATGAGCTTGACGTGACCAGATCAGGATTATTAGAGACTTAAGACACCTACTATTTTATGTACTACTATGTACATATATACATAACTAATTCTTAATTGCGACTGGCTCGACAATGACATTTTTTTACGTTGAGAGAGTAATAGAACTTATTTCTCCATTTCTATTCTGTCGATTCATGCTTCCTCCTTTGTCTCTGGAAAAAAAATTAATGATCAATCTATCAAATTCAAATTTGTCCCATAAGGAAATGATTCAAAATTTCACAGACCGATTTGCTACTGAAGTACTGTCTCATGAGAGATGAAATTTAGTTAATTCATAGATTTTACTTAGGAAAATCTGTTAATTCTGCACATGAAAAATTGCATCCGAATTTACTGAACCGTTTCTCTATTCTATTGGAAAGTATTTTCCATAAGGAGAGAGATGGGCGCATTCGGAGTTCCCTAGGTCCATGATTAACCGAGATATTGATAATTGTTAATTTTTTAATTGTATAATTTTCTTCGATTCACTTCCAATAATGAGCCACCATGGATAATACAAAAAAGCGAGCCCACAAAAATGGTCTGAAATTTTCTTAACTCATCTTTGAGAAATCTTTTTTCATTTATCTTCACCTTTTCGGACAGATAGCTTAGAGAAAGAAAATTGTTCTCATTTCAAATGGTCAGTTGAGGTAGTTTTCACTTTTAAGTTGGTTATTTTTATCAAAAAGTTTAGAAAATCTACTAATCAAAACCTATTTATATATATTTTTTTAAATAGGCCCATCAAAAATGAAATCAGGAATTTGAAAAATGGCCAGAAACTTTCGTTGGAATCATCTGTGTATTTGAGATATAGTAGATACCCTAATAATTAACAAGTGAATTAGGAGATCATTTTTTAATAGGTATCTTCGAAAGATCGAAAAAGTTTTACAGAAACTTTTCTGTAGATCGTCTCGAGATTTGTATTATGAGTGACTTTTGTGGAAAGAAAACACTTCGTCTTTCACCCCATTTTACCGCTGTATTTTTTAAGAGTATTAAAAAAAAGATTCTTGTTCGGGAATTTCCCAAGCTTGGCGATGAGAGGGATTCTAAAAGAGTAATAGGGTAGCATCTCGAATGATCGTTCAAAAGTTTTTTTTGTAACAATAAAAGATATATAAAACTCTTGATTTTTCCAACAGTGGAAACCATTTCCGATAAAATATATGGGTTCAACTTCTATTTATTATTCATAGTGACTCAAAATTAGAATTGAGTCATGGAAATTTGTGGAAGGAACAAAACAAAGTCCAAAATTTCGAACAATATATAATTTAGAGAACTCCGATTGCACTCTTTTTTTTTGTTTCAGGCTACAACATACGCTATCATACACTATTCAGGCTTTTAATGAAAAACAGAAAACTGTTTCAGAATTTTCGAAACAGTTTTTTTTCATGTAAAATCGGTAGCTTCCCCCACATATTTTCCCGAATGCTTCATTTTCAGACAATAATAAATTCATTTTGTGGCGAAAAAACGTCAACAGAAGAAATAAATGTTAATATTTTGTCTGAGAAGGACTTTTTATCGAAATGATTGAGCATTTTCCACACATGAAGAACTTGTTTATAACAATACATCATTCAATTATGGAATTTTTCTCCTCAGAAGATGCCACGGGCACAATGAAACACACTCGAGAGAAACTTTTCACATTCAAATATAGAATGAAATTTTTTAAATTTTCCTCACCTTCGCCATTGGTACCATTGCAGTGTATTGGGAGTAGTTGTATGTATTTTGAGGAACTAATAACTGACGGAATGCCCTTGAATAGATTGGAGTTCTATACTCGGGAATAATAAATATTATGATGATTAATGAGTTCAAGTGTTGAATGCAATGACAGAATACTTAATGTAAATTATTTACTTGAAACGTCGGTGTGAAAAATAGTTTTCCTTCTCTCTAAATCTCTGAAGCGCAGCAGACACTCATGTTACTTCATATAGAAGGAAATGCGATGATTATTCGACGTATGTTTATATGTACGAATCTCGAAGAAATGTAAACTTGAATGCTCCAGAACCGTTAAAGGTAAATTATTGATGATTTCGATGGGTTTAGATGGGGATTTGGACGGACTCAAGATATGTGCTATCTTATCTACTATTATGTACATATATACATAATTAATCCTAAATTGCGACACTCTAAAGGACTACATTTTTTCGTAATAAGGGAGTCGGGAGCCTTTCTCCTATATATCCATTCTGTTAATCCATATTTTATCGAAGGATTCCCTTGCTTTACCCCTCTGGAAAAAAAAGTATGATTTAAATAATGAATATATTGCATTTTCGTTTTTTAGTGATAACTTATTATAAGTTTAGATTAGTGATAACTTATTATAAATGGAATTGAATATTTCCAAGAATTGCGTATATATTTTATAAATGTATGATTTTGAGACAATAACTCATGAAACATATCTGACAACTAGAGAAATAGAGAAAAAGGAATTCATATTCATATTTCATAAACATGAACATAAACATGATAAAACTTCGATCATGATTCATGGGTGAAAAATGAAACTACGGAACTGTCTTTACCAGAGCCATTGATTCCAGTGCACTTGTGATACTCAATAGTCAATAGTCAATAGTGTTTTTCAATACTTATTTTATTCTAATACTTCCAGTTGGTATTTCGCTAACCACCGATGAAACACTAGTAAATGGATGAAAGCTCGATACTGTTACGTCCCTACCTTGGCCACCTGATGGCGTTATATTAAATTTTTAACTTTACTTTATCGACTGTCGAGTCTTACCAGCAATTAGTATATAAGGCCCAATATTCGAATATCATTTTTCCAATCCAATAAAATAAGAAATTATTAATTACATTTAAGAAATAACACTCAAGTGTCCAGACCACATTTTTTCTTGAGAAACATTTAAAAATACCATTCCCACGTGATAAACGAAACCGAAAAACAGATGGATGCACACGTGCATCATAAACTTTTCAAAAAATCATAAAAGTCGAAATAAATATGTAAGATAAGTATTTTCATCCTGAAATTGTAAACCGAACACGGCGAACTCTAAAAATCTGAAAGTCATAAGTGTCAAGTGACATTTTCCAATTCTAACGTTCCGTGAGAACAGAATTTTCTTAAGAGTCAAAACGCAGCTGCACCCTTAATGTCCAAAAATCCAATCATAACTATCGAGGCTCCCCGCTTGACCCAAAAACCAACCGGCTCGCCTCTATCCTCTCCAGCATCCCTAATCAACCAATCCTACCCTCTGAAACTAGAGCGTGAACGCCCACGCGTGACCGCTAAGAAACCCTTAGATATTCAAATCCTTCCTTAGAGAAATCACTTCAATCTACAACTTCAAAGTGGAAAGTAGAAATAACTACCTCTTCCGATCTTATTCAAAACACTAAGTTAAACTTCTAGTTCAAGTCAAGTCCCGGTGAATATTCTAACTCCGAAATCCTATTTCCTAATTCAAGGTGTTCGGGACTCAAATCACAGTGTTATTAAAATAATCGAAGTCAACTGAAATAACCAAAATTGAAGAAATAAAAAAACATTTAAAATATCAAGTGAAACTTAAATCATAAGATTCAAAGACTACAATAGTGAACAGTGTAATAAACCCAAGTGTTATTTGTTATTGAATAAATATTGTTAAATTAAACAATTGTGTCCTAATCGTGTTTGATTGGTCAGCTACGCGCAGTAGTCGATTGGAAAGAACCTACCTAAAGGAATAGCTTCCCTCAACACCTGGAGTTATCGACCAGAAGGGTTAAATCTTTTCTTCTAAATCCAGATCAATTCTTAACTCAGTGAAAATAAAAGAGTAATCCATTTGGGACGTAACAGCTATCCTTTTTATAAATAAATGGTGGCAGCGGTGTTTCTCCAATCGTGACCTTTAGACACAAATTCGAAGAAGACAAATTTCATCAATCTTCAAATAAATCGGTGACAGCAGTGCCTTGCCGATCAAAAGAAAATACAATTCTTTTGAAGTGGAGTCTACTGTACCCTCAACGCCGAACACTCTATCGTGCCCACTTGGACCCAACTTCTAAATCCTGATCGAACTTCATCACCGGATCTACGTGGAGCCCTGTTCAACCACCCGTCGGCAGAGGAAGTGCAACCCAGAGACGATCCAGCCATCCAGCCCTTGATACAACGGTCAACGACCTTACCAGCGCAGTCAACTTCAAACGATGTTTAATTTGTTTATATCAACAATACTGTAAGTCGTTTAATTTACTAATTTTTGTAAAAAGTGAATTTTGTACGCGAGCTCAAAACACACCGACAAAATGCCAGAACAAAATGTTCAATTTCGAATGAACCCCGACGATCTATCGGCTATTACAAATGCACAAACGCGCTCCGCAAAAAATTTCATTAGCACAATTCCGGAATTTAATGGTTCAAATTATCCAGCAAATGAATTTATCTCAGCATGTGAAGATGCAAAAGAATTAACGCCTCAGTATGATCAAAAAACAATTCTCAGATTTCTTAAAAATCGATTAAAAAATCCAATTCTTAATCGCGTTATTATTTCAAAAGTAAAAACTATCGATGAATTACAAGCTTTTGTAAAGAGACATTATTTTCCAAAGAAGTTACCAGACGAATGGTTAGATGAATTTGTATTGTTTTTCCAAAAGCCAAACGAATCAGTTACAGATTATAGTTTTCGAGTAGCAGAACATTTAAGTAATACAATTGATTCAGCTGAAAATTTACCAGAAGACACTAGAGCCACTTATAAAGCTCAAGCAGAAGCTAAAGCAGTCAAATATTTCATTATGGGTCTTAACTCTGATCTCCGTGTCGCCATGAGACACCATACATTTCAAAACATACAACTGGCTGCAGAAAAAGCCGTTGAATATGAATTACTTATCGAACGTGAACAAAAAACTGATAGAAATCGCAATTCAAATACCGGTAATCCGAAAAGTTGTCTCGTTGCTCAAGCTAATGCGAATTCAAATCAAAGAAATGTTCAAACCGGAAAATATTGTTCAAATTGCAAAATGACGAATCATAGTGATAACGAATGTAGAAGAAACAAACAGAGTAATTCAAATCCAAGGCCTATCACAAATTCTTACAATTCAAATTCAAGATTAAACTCAAATTCATTCAATTCAAGACAAAATTCATTCAATTCAAATCGAAATTCATTTAATGCATACCGAAATGTGCCTAGATCAAATCAAAATGCACCAAATTCAAATGGATCATTTAATCGCAATTTTAATTCATACAGCGGAAACAATCGCTCGATAATTTGTAATGATTGCAAAAATCCAGGTCATGTAATCAATGATTGTCATAAAAGAGCTTACAATATGAATAAACAAGCCGCGTTTAACACCCCAAGT
>NW_021680914.1:0-81 GCF_001412515.2 Diachasma alloeum
GAGAGAGAGAGAGAGAGAGAGAGAGAGAGAGAGAGAGAGAGAGCGATTGGTAGAGAGAGAGAGAGAGAGAGAGAGAGAGAG
>NW_021680914.1:377-958 GCF_001412515.2 Diachasma alloeum
CATATATTAGATTCGCTCTGAATAAATAAACAAGCTATTGAAAAAAAAAACACTGATATTCCGAATTACAAAAAAAATAAAATTCATCAACTTCAATTTTTTTAATGGAAAACATTTTTTTTTCCCATCTGATCTTCACGCGGCTCTGGGGGATGAACGGTTGCGAATAGGGGTAAAGTGCCCTCAACATTTTTTGTGTAGAATTTTGATCTCTACAACTTTGTGTAGTACGTTTTTGGACGCACAGCGCGTTATTCACGAGTTATTTCGAAAAAACTGTTTTCAGGGGTACTTTTTTGGCTTTTTCAACCCCCGCACAAACTTGGGGAACCTTAAATATCCGCCATTAGTTTCATACGCCCAAATCATAAATTCCATAAAAAATGGAGCCTGTATCGCAAACATCCGTATGTAAGACCGACGTTCATTGGACTATTCGGAGATCCGTTCGGGGTTTCTCCGCGCTTTTGAAAATTCATTCCTCCGCTCCTAGTTGAGATTAAGGAATGAAACCGCCGTCATTTATTGAGAATTTAATTCTCTATCGATCGGCATCGGTTTTATTCCTTCATCTTCATTAG
>NW_021680914.1:2554-5996 GCF_001412515.2 Diachasma alloeum
AAGATCTAGTTGTATAGAAATTCAAATAAATGATCCTCTTTCGCTCAAGACTTCATAATTCCTTCTCTCCCTCTCCTTTATGATCAACTAATTTACAAATTAAGACAATAAGAAGTTGTATGAACGAAAATGGGATAATCAAGCGGATGAGTGAATGCAAAGGAGGTTTCATGTTGGATTTAAGATTGGGAACGCATCCCTGTTATCGACTGTTTCCATGGTAATAGATGAAAATTTCTTTACCCACAGAGACGGCCTCTCGATTAGTTCATGCGCGCCACCGCTATGAAACTCTGATCCAACAGTTCCCATAAGCCTGAGCAATCTCCCCTATTATCTCTGGTGTGAACTGATGAAAATTTTGATTAGCTGCTTTAACTCAACCCTTCTACTCTTGAACATTAGAGACATCAAATTAGTATACTACAAACGATTTCCAATCGACGGGAGTAAATAAAAATCAAAAAGAGTGTAAAAAGAAAAAATTCAGCTAATAGTACGTGTCACTAATTTTTCTAATTTAATAACTAATTGGGGAACTCTTAAACGTTTACAAATGCATTGCCTTTATCTGATAACAAATTACAATCGATTGGTGTGAATAAAAATTAAATAGAGTGTAAAACAAAAAAACTCTTAGACGTTAAGAGATGAATTACAGTCACCTGCTAACGAATTACAATCGATTGACCATCACCATTTGTTTATAAATAATAGTTTCTGGCTGACAACCTATTGCTAGCCTAATTCCCTACCCGCACTTGCCTCTAAGCTAACTTATATCTAACTGCACATAACTAACTCCACATGCACTGGGTTCGTTTTCCGGCAATGAAAAAATATTTTCATCACCGGGACTCGAACCTGCGCTACTGGGACGCTTTGGTTTATAGAGCCAGCACGCTGACGACGAGCCCAAACACGTGCTCCCTACCCGCACTTGCCTCTAAGCTAACTTATATCTAACTCCACATAACTAACTCCACATGCACTGGGTTTGTTGTCCGGCGATGAAAAAATCTTTTCATCACCGGAACTCGAACCTGCGCTACTGGGACGCTTTGGTTTATAGGGCCAGCACGCTGACGACGAGCCCAAAGACGTCCTGAAAACAATTGTTCTATTTTTATAGAAATATAAGAGAAATGTCCTTATTACGAATTATGAACAAGAACAAGATTGAACTCAAAATATGAGTTTTTGAATTCGTGAAAATTTGCAGTTGCCCTAATTTTTTTCATTTTATTTATATCACGGGATTTTTCATATCAATTGAGAAAAATTTAATCCATTTTTTGTTTTGTTTTCTTTCTTTGTTGGACTGCAAATTTTGTTCTGTGGAAATGATAATTTTGTTAATTACGGATATTAGAATTAAGTATTTTGTACTCGATTACAAATGAATAAATGATATTGCGTTTATTTCAATTGTCTTTTTTTCCGTTGATGTGATATAATTACGTCAATATGACTGCTGGAAGGAAGTTTTTAATTTACGAATGCAGTGACATAAAGAGAATTGAGGTAACTCAATTTCCCAACAACTTATTGAAATATTTCATTTTTCAATTTCGATAATATTTGTGATCTATCTATTTTATATTGATATATTGATATATCAAACGATCTCTCATAATCAATTCATGAAAATTAATCCATTTTTTGCTTTTTTTCCCCTCTTTGAGTACATCAACTGCAAATTGTGCTCTGTGAAAATGATAATTCTATTAATTACGGATGTTAGGTAGAATTAAGTATTTTGTATTTGACTGCAAATGAATAACAACTATTACGTTCATTGAATCTCCCAGTTGTATATGTATCTATTTCAATTGTCGTTTTTATTTTAGGTGATCATTACGTCAAATTACCGTCAAAGGAAGTTTTTCGTTTACGAAGGCAATTCGTTTCATTGGAGAGATTAAGGGATGAAACGGGAGTTGTTGGGTGGGGAATTTAATTCTCCATCGAACAGCGTTGGTTTCATTCCTGAATATTAATTAGGAGAAAAGAGACGATTTTTTAATTAACGGGCGAGTTAATGGGGAAGCGCTCTGCGACGAGAAACCATTGAGTTTTTCGTAGCGCCGCGACTTTCGTCGCAGTTTTCATTTTTTTATTACAGAGATTGAGGAATGAAACGAGGGTTGAAGGATGGGGAATTTAATTCTCCGTCGAACAGCATTAGTTTCATTCCTTAATGTTAATTAGGAGCAGAGATACGATTTTTTAATTAGCGGGCGAGTTGTCGGGAGTCACTGCGTCGAAAAACCATTGAGTTTTTTATAGCGCCGCGAATTTCGTCGCAGTTATAATTTTTTCATTAGAGAGATTAAGGAATGAAACGGGAGTTGTTGGGTGGGAAATTTAAATTGATTCGGATAGAAGGCATCGAAACGAATATTTTGGAAAAAAAATTGAAATCGGTTGACTAGCTTCGAAGATATTAACGAAAGACGATTTAAAAACGAATAGCTTTTTCTCAAAAACTATTTGATCAATCGGGCTGAACTGTTGCACAGAGTTAGTCCTTGTTAAGGTCTATAATCTGACAAAATTTCAGATTTTTTGGAATAAGTTTAGCCAATTAATTACTCAATTTTCCAAAAATTGACCACCGGAAAGGTGGCGATGGACATTGACACCGACAGACATGGTCGCCAAACTTCGTATTTTTACGGTTCAGACGATTCTACATCATTTCCAATCAAAATTAGAGAATGTGAAAACAGCACGATTACAATGCTTCCATTCGGAAGCAAAATTGATAAATGAACCAAAATTTTGAGTTACTATCATAAAAAAGAATTGATATATCACAAATATTTGACTTGGCAAAGAACCTTCTGATAAGCCTCTACAGAGAAAAATAATGTGCCAAAATGTCAGCTATTTCGGAGAAACTGACCACTTGAGAAAATTGACCACTAGAAGACAGCCGCTTAAAATGACCACAAAGGACGTGGCATTCAAATTTTATATTTTTTAAATACAGACCATTGTAAATGATTTGCAATATGCATTAGAGATTCGGAAAATGGACGGATTGCAAAGCTTTTTCCGGAAACTAAAACTAAATAATTTCTAAAAAAATTTGTATTCGACAAAATAGTGGACGGATTAATTTCTAATAATTATCAGTTATTTTACTGAGTAGTATCGACCAATAGCCAAAATTTTAAGTCGTTGAAAGAATTTTGAAGTACTTCATAGCCTACTTCAAATGGAAAAATGGAAAAGTAACAATATCTCGAAAACTTTGAATGGAACGATATACATATTTTCATTCGGCTCGATAGCCCTTATCATGACGAGTATTTTCAAAAAAAAAAAACTTCATTCGGTATAGTAGTTCTCGAGATATTAGAGGGTAGAGCTTTAACTATAAAGTGGAATATCTCAGGAACTACTGGTCCGATTTCGCCCATCAACAATACCAATC
>NW_021680914.1:11605-35926 GCF_001412515.2 Diachasma alloeum
ACATGAAGAGTATTGAGGTGGTTTAAATCAAAGAGGATAGACCTGAGTAGAGGCCCGGATCGGGGGGTTTGACTGACTCCAAAAAAGTTAGTTGGTACCCCACGGGAAAGGCGGCGTCCCGGTCGAATTGTCGGTAAATGTGAGTCGGGTGCGTGAGTAACTCGGCAGTAGCAGTCACGCTGTGACAGGGACAGGTTCGGAGGGGGATTTTTGTCCTCCTTGTACCTAATGTTTACTTTATGGTTTTCAGTTGATTTATTCGCCGACTAATTAATATTAAGGGATGAAACAAAAACTGTTCAATGGATTGTTACCATTAGCCATATAATCGTACAAAATTTCAAGTTTCTATCGCAATTATTTTTTGAGTTATCGTGGTAACGAGCGATTTCATGAAAAAAATGAAAAAATGAAAAAAAACTCTGTTTCCGGTGTTGGGTCGATCAAGTTTTGATGTAATCAGATAGATATCATGGTTATACATATTCTGGGAAAAAATTATTGAAATCGATCGAGTCGTTTAGCAGATATTCACAAAAAACGATTTTTGAGAAAACGCCATATCTCAGGAACCATCTAACCGATCAAGCTGAAATTTTGCACAAATTTGTATGTCATCAAAACCTATCATGAGCCAGAATTTCAGCCCTTTCGCGGGAATAGTCTTGGAGTTATTAACATGTTTCTGGACGAACACACACACATACATACACACGCACACACATACATACGGACATCGGCTAAAAATATCAAATGTCGGCGTTTCAGACCACCCTGAGTCATATTCATGCAAAATTGGAGAATCGAAAAAAAAGTGATTACAATGCTTCCATTCGGAAGCAAAAACAAGTATGTTAATTGATTATTTTTCGTTGAATCAACGCGATTCAGAGGCGAGGAACTATACATACGGGGACATCCTTCTCATTACGTTTTCAAAAATTGCCGAATTCGAATCAATACATGTGGGTGAAACGCAAATCGCATTTCAACGTCATTGGATGGATGTACTCATCAGTGAGTCCAGCTCAATTGGAATTGTTCCATCTCCGTTTACTTTTGATAACGGTCAAAGGTGCGACTAGCTTTGAAGACCTGAGAACAGTTAATGGTCAATCATATGCGACACATCATAGCACATGTTTAGCATTAGGGCTAATTGAAGATGATCAAGAGTGGGATCGTGCTCTAACTGAAGGGGAAATTTGGATGATGCTACAACAACTAAGAAATTTATTTGTGAGTATTTTACTATATTGTCATCCAAATCATCCGGAACAATTGCGGGAGAAATGTAAAGATGCTTTCTCTCAAGACTTTCAACGAAATCATAATGAATCTGAATTTCACAAGAAAGCGTACGCTCATATCAACGCACTTTTGATGAACGAAAGATCAACTATAAGCGCATTCCCTACAATGCCTCCGGTAGTTGAAAGTGAAACCGATAGCAATGATAGCAACGATGACCAAGTATCAATAGAAACATGTGACTATTGGTCAAAATCAGTATAGTCAATTAAATGTGAAACAAAAAGAAATAGTTGATAAGATTTCGAACGTAGTACTATCTACTGAAGAACTGAGATGCTCCTGTTTTCATATTGATGGTGCTGGTGGATCAGGGAAAACTTTTGTCTACACAACTTTGTATCATTTATTGAAAGCTCGAGGGAAATCAATTTGTACGATGGCTTTCATGGGTATTGCCGCTATCTTACTTCCTCATGGAAAGACTCTGCATAAAACTTTCGGTATACCCGTCCCCTTATTCCCGGATTCAGTTTCAAATATAAAAAGCCAATCAAGAGACGCAAAATATTTGAGAGATGTCGACATTTTCATTTGTGATGAAGCACCTATGGCCCCCAGATCTGCAATGGAATTAATTGATCGAACATTGCGGGATTTAATGCATAACAAGTTACCATTCGGTGGGAAAATTATGCTATTTGGAGGAGATTTCAGGCAGTTATTGCCAGTTACTCCCAATGCTACACGATGTGAATTGGTTAGTTCATCGATCGAATTCAGTCCTTTATGGAAAAACTTCAGAATATGTTCACTATCTGAAAAGATGCGTGCTTTACCTGGAGAGATTGAATTTGCGATATATCTCTGATCAGTAGGTAATGGGGAATTGAACGATAAAGATGACAATCTGTTACCTCCAGAACAATGCATAGCTGCCAATACCGATGATATCGTAGCAGTAATATTTGAGAAACTTATTGAGGAACGCCGGTTCGGAGACTTAGCAAAGACCGCGGTACTGGCTGCGCGAAATGTTGACGTTGATGAAATCAATACTTAAGCGATTGAACTCTTGGACGAAACAACTGAGCGGATCTATACAGGTATTGATAGCGTGGAAAATTGTGACAATGGGGATATCAATGATGCAATTTTACCAGAATATTTGAACACACTCAATCCTCCAAATTTTTTCCAAAAGATTCTATTGTTATGTTACTCAGAAATTTGAGCATCAATGAAGGTTTATGCAATGGAACGAGGTTACAAATTATCGAGCTCTCCAACCATCTCCAGCGATGCCGAATATTAACAGGAGACAAGGCAGGAGACATTGTATTTATCAATCGCGTAACATTATATTGCGAGAATATATTTCCATTCACTTTCAAACGTCGTCAATTCCCAATCAAATTAGCGTTTGCGATGACAATAAACAAAAGTCAAGGGCAAACTTTTGACAAAATTGGGATAGATTTACGCAAGGATGTTTTCAACCATGGCCAATTATACGTTGCATTTTCGCGAGTCCGTTCATGGGAATCTCCGAGAGTTTTCCTGAAGAATGAAAGAAAATGTAATTTAGTTAAGAATTATGTGTATATAGAGTTATTCAGATAGGAGATTTTTCTTGACGATCTTCAATTTTTCAATGCAACCATCTCTTCTGCTGAAAAATTTACACCATAATTACACCACTTTTATAACGCATACAATTTCTCATTCATCATCAAATTTCAAATAGTAAATAATGAATGAATTCGTCTTCGTTTCCGACCGTTAGAAGAAAAAGGAGAGGGATTCGAGGTGATATCCTATGGTCCTATCGTATTCCTATGCTATTTTTTTTTCAATTTTTTAATTTTGGTTTTTTAGTAAAAAAGAAGACAATATATCTCGGAATCTCGAATAAAAGTCAGGCGAAAACCAAAGCGACAACACGGGATGAGATGAGACAGCGCGTGCGCAGCACGCGCGGCCGATCTCATGAGCTCTAAATTATCCCATATCGAAAACGAAATTTTGTTCATTTTTTAACCATTTTTTGTGCTAACCTGCGGTAAGCTAGAATCGACGCTGTTTTTCCAAAAACTGGGTTAGCTGAAAAAATTTTGAGCATATTGAAAATTAGCTCTTAATTAGCTTCAAATTATCCGATGTCGAAAATTAAATTCTATTGATTTTTTAAATAATTTTTCTGCTAACTTACAAAAAAGCTATAATGAATACGTTTTCTTTAAAATGGTATTAGCAGAAAATTTTGTAGATGCATATAAAATTAGCTGATGATAAGCCGCAACCCTATTGTTTTCCGAACGGCATAAAGATGAAAACTTTTGGAATTATAACAAATTATCTGGTAATGGGTTTTCAATTATCCAATGTCAAAACTGATTTTTTTGCCACTTTTATAAATGAGATTTAGTTCATTTCTACATTTTGGTCAAAAGTATGTAAATGCATCGTTTTGTGAAAAAAAAGAAAATTCAGAAAAAAATTTTTTTTTGAAATTTTTTTTTTTTTTAACTTTTTGAAACGTAAAAAAATAGCAGCTAATGTGCTCTAAATTATCCCATATCGAAAACTAAATTTTGTTCATTTTTTAATCATTTTTTCTGTTAACTTGCGGTAAGCTAGCATTAACGCCGTTTTTCCAAAAACTGGGTTAGCTGAAAATTTTTTGAAAACGTAGAAAATTAGCTCTTAATGAGCTTTAAATTATCCCATATCGAAAATCAAATTCTATTGATTTTTTAAATAATTTTTCTGCTAACTTACAAAAAAGCTAGCAGAGACGTTTTTTTCAAAAACGGTATTAGCAAAAAAAATTTTGAAGGCATATAAAATTAGCTCACAATAAGCTGCAAATTGTCCAATATTGAAAATTCGATTCTGCTACTTTTGTCTGCTAGGTTTACATATGTGATTTTTTTTCGTCGAGAATAATCTCTCTATATTATAAAATTCCAAATCGACTTCTGTTAAGACATGAAATGGTGATAATTACGGGTCATAAGGGTCATAAGAGTCATGAGGGTCACGAGGGTCATAGATGTGCTAAGGGTCACGAGGGTCATAGAGGTGCTAAGGCTCATAGGGGTGTTAAGAGTCATAAGGGGCATCATAGAGGGGCTAAGCGTCATAAGGGTCACGAGGGTCATAGAGGTGCTAAGGGACATAATGGTCACGAGGGTCATAGAGGTGCCAAGGGTCATAGGGATGTTGAGGGTCATAAAGGTTATAGAGAGGCTAAGGGTCATAAGCGTCACGAGAGTCTCAAGGGTCTCAAGGGTCATAGGGGCCCTAAGAGTCATAGGAGTCATAGGGGTGCTCAGGGTCATAAGGTTCATACAGGGGCTAAGAGTTATGAGGGCCACGAGGGTCACAGATGTACTAAGGGTCTTAAGGGTCACGAAGGTCATAGAGGTACTAAGGATCATAGGGGTGTTAAGGGTCATAAAGGAGCTAAGAGTCATAAGGGTCACGAGGGTCATAGAGGAGCTAAGGGACATAAGGATCACGAGGGTCAGAGAAGTGCTAAAGGTCATAGGGATGTTAAGTGTCATAAGGGTTATAGAGGGGCTAAGGGTCACGAGGGTCTCACAGGTCACGAGGGTCACAGGGGCTCTAAATGTCATAGAGGTACTAAGGATCCCGAGGTTCATAGGAGGGCTAAGGGTGACGAGGGTCTTAGGAGCGCTGCGGGTCACGAGGGTCATAGGAGTGCTAAGAGTCACGAGGGTCATAGGAGTGGTAAGGGTCATAAGGGTCATGGGGGTTCTAAGGGGGCTGCCCATATTTGGGTGGATGCCCATATATAGAGGGGTGCCATATATATGGGGGGTGCCCATATATGGGGGAGTGCTAATATATGGGGGGGTGCCGAAAATATGGGGGGTACCTATATATATGGGGGGTGCCTATATATGGGGTGCCCAGTTATGGGGGGTGCCCATATATGGGGGGGTACCTATATATGGTGGTGCCCATTTATGGGGGGTGCCTATAAATGGGGGTACCCATTTATTGGGGGTGCCCCTATATGGGGGGGAATTATACGTATGTGGCCTCTTATGGTAAAGTATGTATAGAGCTATCGAAAAAACCCTCCCGGCCGCACTCACTCCGCCACACGGGGAGGGGGGACCGAGCGAAGCGAGCGGGGTGGGGCGAAGCCCCCCTGGGGTTTGCGAGCGGAGCGAGCAGGGGGCGCAGCCCCCTAGTATCTTTATAAGTAATTTTTACTGTAATTGTTATATTGGAACTCGAATAAATTGTACTGCGGGTGCGCATTTTCTGTGTCTTGTGAGGACACTATAAATTTGTGAATTCTGTTTAAAATATTGTTGTACGTAATGACACTCCAAAATTTTAATGATCACATGTCAATAGTTTCAGGATGTAGGTCTCAATTATTATACTCGAGTCAATGATTATCATTTGATATTATTATTTTTATGGTCCTCGAAAAACGTAATTTATACTATATCATACATATGGAAAGTGAGATGCGCAATGCATGACAGCTGATCGTTCAACACCACACACACACACAACAAAAATTCACCATTCTAATATTTTTACAATTCTTTCAATTGTCATGAATTCTAATGTCGAAAAAAAAATATTAATTTGCGATAAAACGATGAGAAAACGTTTCTCCGTGGTTTCCCGTACGCAGTTAAATTTTTACTCCCACCTGGCAGCATCTATTTCGCTTTACTGCAGCTACGGTAGTTGATTCCGAAACGCACCCCATCTCTCTTCCCACTCGCAGCACTGCCTAACTAGGATAAGTAGGGACCGAGAGCATCTCTCTCTGCCTAAACCTGTACAGCTTGCCCCACCACATGCGCGGTCTAGGTTTTATATGTCTATGGTCGTCGTCGAGTTGATGTTGGCGCCATCTCGCGCTCGGGGTACTGAGGGTTTTACGCCTAAAAATAAACGCCCGGATCCGGGCTTCGATGGGCGTCTGTATTCTTTACAATAAAAAACACGTGCATTTCCTTACATAAAGTAATTTCAGTGATTGCAGAATTATTTATTGTATAATGTCAAAGGTTTTAAAAATGTTTGGGATTATCGTGTCTGGTCGTTTGGTGAGTAAATAAATCGATAATGGATCTGCATACACTAAAAGTTTCCAGTGTGTATCTGAGCATTGGGTTAATGATAAGAATATTCTAGGCGCCGGCTTTTCAGCCTGCAAACAGAGGATTTCTTATTCGTATGTGTTGCATTTAATTTGAATCTCTTGTAATTATTTTTTGTACACCCAACTACACCGCCCTTCGCTAACCTTAACGCGTAAACCTGCCTAGGCCTGCTAACCTATTTCGTTTCTATAAAGAAATAGTTACTCAGGAAGTCAAAATAGCTAAACAAAATCTGGTACAAGTGGCTCGTAACATTTTTGGATGTCAAATGATGCTTTTGTTATGTGATACACTTTCTTCTCCTTCTAGGTGGAAACGAATATCCTGCAGATGAATCAAAATCAGTTCTTGATTACTGTTCCTGATGCGGACAATGTGAATCACGTTGTCGTATTTCTCACTGGGAGTATCCCATTTCCAGAAGGGACTGGAGGAGCAGGTAATGGTCATGGTATCATGAAATGCCAAACAGTAATAAATTTGATGTTTCGGTGAGACTTGCACTTATCATGAATGATCTTGCTTTCGGATGACTAAAGAATACGTCAATTCCCGTAGACTTCCAGGGAAGTGAGCTATGATTTTTTTCTAGCCATTCGTTTCTTTTTTCATTCTTTATAACGATTATTAAGGAAAGACTGGACAGTATTGGTAAACACAAATCCTTGAATTTAAAGCTTGCATATGGGACATTCCATGTAAACTCGTGAGGTTTAAAACCTTATGGTCTAAGATTTGGTTGAGGATGACACCAACCATCCACCAGGTGAATATAAAATACCGTATATGGGGTATTCCATATGAACTCACCCAGGTCAAAACCCTCACCATCGCCAATCATATTGCCGATTTTTTCTATGGTTGTATATGGAAAAATATGACTTCTCAAATTTTTTCAGATTTTTTTGAGGCATCCTGTGGACAGCCATGTTTTTTTGCAAGTTTTATCTTCAAATGCCTGTGACTTCCGTAAAAATCAACCGATTTGAGTTTTTCTTAACAAAATGTGCGTCTTCGAACACACTTTCCATATAAAAATATACCAATTTTTTTCAATTCGTTCTTCCATCGATTTCTTCAGAAGAACCTCAAAAAACGAGTCGTTATCAAACTTGGACCCTTTTTATATTTTTCAAAAAATTTCAATGAATATATTGGACGAACACAAAATTTTTCATCAAAGGCCAAAGTGGGCTTCCCATTTCGTGACCGTTATTTTCAATTTGAATAAATGAATCCGGGATGAAAAATTTCAAAAATTTCAAAATTCTTTTCGTATTTGAACGCAGAAGCATTATTTGAATTTACGCCCTGAAGAATCACTGCATTATATTCGAATCTGGAACAATTTGATGAATTTTTTGAAAATTCGTTAACAATAAATCTTTCCGAGTGGTGTGTTTAATAGAGATCCCACTTTGGCCTTTGGTGAAAAATTTTATTTTGGTCCAATATATTCACTGAAATTTTCTGAACAATATAAAAAGGGTCCAACTTTGAAAACGATTCGTTTTTTGAAGTTTTTTGAGGTGTTTCTGAGGAAATCGTTGGAAGGACGAATTGAAAAAAATTATCATATTTTTATATGGAAAGTGTGTTTGAAGACGTACATTTTGTAAAAAAAAAACTCAAATCGATTGATTTTTACGGAAGTTACAGGCATTTGAAGACAAAACTTGCAAAAAAAAACATGGCTGCCTACAGGACNCAAAGTGGGCTTCCCATTTCGTGACCGTTATTTTCAATTTGAATAAATGAATCCGGGATGAAAAATTTCAAAAATTTCAAAATTCTTTTCGTATTTGAACGCAGAAGCATTATTTGAATTTACGCCCTGAAGAATCACTGCATTATATTCGAATCTGGAACAATTTGATGAATTTTTTGAAAATTCGTTAACAATAAATCTTTCCGAGTGGTGTGTTTAATAGAGATCCCACTTTGGCCTTTGGTGAAAAATTTTATTTTGGTCCAATATATTCACTGAAATTTTCTGAACAATATAAAAAGGGTCCAACTTTGAAAACGATTCGTTTTTTGAAGTTTTTTGAGGTGTTTCTGAGGAAATCGTTGGAAGGACGAATTGAAAAAAATTATCATATTTTTATATGGAAAGTGTGTTTGAAGACGTACATTTTGTAAAAAAAAAACTCAAATCGATTGATTTTTACGGAAGTTACAGGCATTTGAAGACAAAACTTGCAAAAAAAAACATGGCTGCCTACAGGACGCCTCAAAAAATCTGAAAAAATTTGAGAAGTCATATTTTTCCATATACAAACACAGAAAAAATCGGCAATATGATTGGCGATGGTGAGGGTTTTGACCTGGGTGAGTTCACATGGAATACCCCATATATATTTTCATTTTTTTAATCAATCATTCAGCCAAAATTGAATATCGAAGGTTTACCTTCGGACGCAATTTTCAGGTTTTGGTAATGAGTTACGTGAAAAATTATGAAGACAAAAAATTTCAGTTTTTCGATGACAAATTGAAAAAATTAATTTAAGGCCCGGGTGGATTATCTTTCGAACGTTATCTCGTTGTTTCTCCATCTTCATAATGTAAAATATATCACTATTCTCGTTGGATATTACATCACGCAGGAGTCCCTAAAGATTATGATAGTACAATAAAAAAAAGTCAGAAAAAACTGAGTGTTTTCAAAGAACGTTTTTAATAAAAATTAAGAAATAAGTCCAATAGAGAGAAAATAGTGAATGGACAATTTATCATGGTAACTAACGATCTGACAGCCATTGACTACTGTGACAAATGACGACCTAACAGCCATTAGATGCATCAAATTATTAATTTGCCATTTCCTCTCTATTGGGTTTGTTTCTTAATATTATTCAAAAACACTCTTTGAAAATGTTCATTTTTTTTCAACGTTTTTTCCAATTATAATTTTCGGAGACTCCAGGGCTATGTAAAACTGAATAGCAATTGGAGACCATTTCAGATTATCAAAATAAAAAAAAACCAATATCACGTTCGAAAGATAATCCACCTGGGCCTTATTTTTTTATCAAATGTTATTTGAACACCTTTAGAGTATAAAAACCGAAATATTGACCACAAAACTTGATTGTTAAAAAAGCCCATTTTTAATTGGAATGAAATTTATACCACAATCTACTATCCTTTACGTCCATTGTTGGACCTATTCCATTATTGGATCTTGAACGCAACATTTTTTTACAAATTGAAAAAAATTGTTTTTTTTTCGAGAATGTAAGATTTTTCTAGTTGTAATTCTAATATGTATATTTTTCATGAGTATTTACATCTTTTGACATTTATTAACATCCATACAATCGAATAGAAGGTATTGAAGTATTGGCAGTGGCTATTCACACTCCTGCGTGAATCCCTCCGGTGCACTCCGTATGGTTGAACTGAGGAGATTGTGGTCCTCAAATTTACCCCCACTTTTCCCAATCCCCACTACAATCGTTGTCTCTCACCTCTGACACTCAGGGCTACAATCTCCTCAGTCCCACACTCCATGGGATTTTCTGAGTGATTCACGCAGGCATGGAGTAGTTCATGGGGCATGTAGATAGTGCAGTGAGACCCGCAGGGAACCAGATAATGTAGTTTGAGTGATTCACGCAAGAGTGAGTGGAGTGGTTCAAGCAGAATATTTTTTGTTCGGCGTGATTCACGCAAGAGTGAGTGGAGTGGTTCACGCAGAATATTTACTGTTCGGAGTGACTCACGCAGGAGTGAGTGGAGTGGTCCAGGCAAAATATTTCCTGTTCGGAGTGATTCACGCAGGCGTGAGTGGAGGGGTTCACGCAGAATATTTTCTGTTCGGAGTGAATCACGCAAGAGTGGAGGAATTGATGCAGGATTTGCATAGATGTGAGTGAGTCACGCAGAATATTTCTGGAGTGGTTCACGTAGAATATTTTTTGCACGGAGTGATTCACGCAAGAGTGAGTGGTTCAAGCAAAATATTTTCTGTTCGGAGTGATTCACGCAAGAGTGAGCGGAGGGGTTGATACAGGATTTATTTGGTGTGTGAATATGACTCCGCCCTTTTTTGTTTAAATAAAACACATTTGNTTGTTTAGAAAATTAGGGGGGGGGGGGTGAAATAACGTTAGTCACATAGATGACCCTAATAATTCACGCAAGGGTGAGTGAAGTTATTCACGCAGTAGTTATATCAATGGGAGGGATTCGCTTTGAATGTTCTCTATTCTGCCTGATTCTCGCAGAATATTTTCTACTCGGAGTGATTCACGCAAGAGTGAGTAGAGTGGTTCATGCAGAATACATTCTGTTACGAGTGATTTACTCAGAAAAGTTTCTGTTCGGAGTGATTCACGCAAGAGTGAGTGGAGTGGTTCACACGGAATATTTTCTGATCGGAGTGATTCACGCAAAAGTGAGTGGAGGGGTTGATGCAAGATTTGCATACAGGGTGTCCCATAGTATGTGACAAAAGTAAATTGCGAATAACTTGAATACAGTTAAGTGTAAATAATTGTTGTTTTTTTTTATTGTACACAGAAGATTCGACAAATTATAATACAATCCCTTCCAAGTGTCCGCCATCACTTGTACTACAGAACTCTATCCTTTTCCATGCAATTTTCCATGCATTTTTCGACTACTCCGCCCGTCCAAAATTCCCGTCATGGCGTTTAATTGATTTCGACGCTTTTCCCCCTTCATTTTCCACTACCCCANTAAGTGTAAATAATTGTTGTTTTTTTTATTGTACACAGAACATTCGGCAAATTATAATACCATCCCTTTCAAGTGTCCGCCATCACTTGTACTACAGAACTCTATCCTACGCTCGAAGCCGGTATAGATGCGCTGTATTATGTTTTCATCAATAGCTCGGACAGCATCCCTAATTGCGTCTTGCAACTCTTCCACAGTCGTCGGATGCTTTTCATAGCACTTGTCCTTGAGAAAACCCCACAGGCAAAAATCACAGAGATTTAAGTAAGGACTGTAAGGCGGCTATTCCATGCCCCGTGGGCATATGTAGGGTAACCTAAACCTAACACGCGTGTGCCGTAAACGGAAAAAAGTGTTTCAAATACTCCAGTAGTCCTGTGTGGGGCGGCACCATCTTGCATGAAGTAGAAATTCTTGACTAATTGATTTTTTCGTGCCCAAGGAAAAAACTTCTTTTTCAAGTACTCACAGTAAATGTCAGCATTAATTGTCCGACTCTCGAGGAATTCAAGGAAAACACCCTTTATGGTAACTGCCGCCCATGCAGTAACTTTTTTCGGGCGTGAAGACTTGGTTTCAACGACGTGTGGTGACTCAGTCCCCCAAAAGCGAAAAATTTGTTTATTTACCAAGCCACCTAAGTAGAAATGTGCTTCGTCAGAGAAGATGATATTCTGTGCCTTCATCCCCTTGGATTCAAAAAGATTGTAAAGCTCTTGGTAAAATTCCACACGACGAACCATCGCTTCTTCAGTTAAAAATTGATGTACAGAAATTTTGTAGGGATGCTAGTTTAAAAACACTTTTAAGATACGGTGAAGTGAAGTTCTTGAGACTTTCAAGGTTTGGGAAGCCTTCCGAAGAGTATCATTTGGATATTTTTTGAAATGTTCCTCAGTTGTGCGGATAACCAATTTACTTTTGTCACATACTATGGGACACCCTGTAGATGTGAGTCACGCAGAATATTTGTGCAGTGGTTCACAGAGAATATTTTTCGCTCAGAGTGATTGACGCAAGAGTGGAGTGGTTCACGCTGAATATTTCCTGTTCGGAGTGATTCACGCAGGATTGAGTGGAGTGGTTCATGCAGAATATTTTCGCTTAGGAGTGGTTCACGCAGAATATTTTCTCTTCCGAGTGATTCACGCACAACCCGCAGCATTCGCGCAAATGGATGCAAGAGAACGTAGGAGTTCAGGACCCAGTCAGATAGTCCTGTTAGCGGGACAGGGGGATGGGGCGGATGAAATAACGTTAGTCATGCAGATGACCCTAGTGATTCACGTAAGGCTGAGTGGAGTTATTCATGCAGTACTCATAAATGGGAGGGATTCACGCAGATTGTTCTCTATTTTGCCTGATTCTCACAGAATATTTTCTACTGGGAGTGATTCACACAAAAGTGAGTGATTAATGCAGAAAAGTTTCTCTTTGTAGTGATTCACGCAAGATTGAGTGGAGTGGTTCACGCAGCACTTACATAGATATGAGTGAGCCACGCAGAATATTCGTGGAGTGGTTCACGCAGAACTTTTTTTGCTCGGAGTGATTCACGCAAGAATGAGTAGAGTGGCTCACGCAGAAAATTTTCTCTTTGGAGTGATTCACGCACAACCCGCAGCATTCGCGCAAATGGATGCAGCGGAACGTATGAGGTCAGAACCTAGTCAGATAGTCCTGTTAGCAGCGGAGGGCGGGGGGAATGAAATAACGTTAGTCACACAGATGACTAGTGATTCAAGTAAGGGCGAGTGGAGCGGTTTACGCAGCACTTGCATAGACGCAAGTGATTCATGCAGACTATTTTCTATTTCGAAAAGTCGACTTTCTACTGTTTTCTATATATTGTGACGTAATTTCCTGAGGTTCACGGAACCCTCGATCCACTACGTGGCCCTTCGACGCACGACAACCCTGAAACAATAAATTAGTCGAGCGCCAAATCGTTATTACCAGAACGACCACTGGAACGAAACGAACAGCCAAAAACAAAATTTCCAGAATAATCCCAAGCTTCGAAACGGTCTCCTGCTAACTCCGACCGAAGAACGGCGTGAAGGTCACTGGCGAAGCTTAGATTAAAGTATGACTAGGTATTGACCGAATAAATAAATTTAACTCAAGATTGCGGGGGAAAATCACAATATTTAATCAGACTTAGATGACTCGATACAAATAAAACAAATCATTTTTTTGAAAAACCCCCTTTGGGTTATTTCGATCGATCAACGATCATGAGGCTTCGATAGTTACAGATTCTACAATTGTCCAAGGAATTAATACATAAATAATACAGAATTCTGATAGGAAAGTAAAGAAGTAAGATACTTAGTCAATTTAGTCAAAAGAGATTCCGATAGTTAAATTGAAAGATCCAACCATCCCAAACAGTCAAGAATAAACAATGTCAAAGAGAAAAATAAAAAACCAGAATCAAAATATTGTCAACAATAATCATGTAGATTGAACAACACTGAACGATCGAAACCCAAAAATTCGTCTATGTGACAAGTAAAGCTGGCTGTCCGAAACAAATACGAAAACTCAAGACAACGGGCCAGCGAAACGAGGCAAGGTCACGAGACACAAAAGACCTACGTTCAATGTCCTTCACTGAATATTAACCGGCAGAGAGAGTGTTCGTCTAATACAAATTCATTTAGACGCAACGCTAACTAGTTTTCCAAGCATCGTTTCAAAAATAAAATATTCATAAAATAATCGTCACTCGCAACATGAAACACGAGAGCCCGAAACTCTACGAAATGACTCAATGTCGCAAGACAACCGAAATCGAATGATCAAACACAATAATTCCAAATACGCACGAGAGAGAGACAAAAGAGATCCACTAATCAATTACTGATCAGAGTGACTAGGACTCTATCCGGGAATTATTTCGAAACTCTAAAAGTCCTACGGGACTAAGATGCACAGAACATCTATTCAAAACTCTAAAATTGGCCAGAGTCCTACTCACGACAAATTCACACAGGTGCGTCATACAGAGTTGTAGCCATCCCGCTCACCCAGCAGTCCACCTTGATGTCTCCGGAAAACGTCTCCAAAAACTCCTCAAATCCGAGTCCTCGGGACCTTCCTCCAGACAAATCCCCTCGGGGATTCCTCCACAGGTTTGTTTCTCTTTCCAGGGCGCCTTCAGGCTCCCCAAAACTCCGAAATTAACGCAAACGAACTCCACAAATTAATCAAACACAACGTATGGCGAAACCATCAAATGGGAAGTGAGGTTCGTTTTCCCAGCGACACCACGCTGGACTGTGAAAACGCGGCAACGACGCTCATCGGCTGCTCGTTCCGTTCACTCCTCCAATCAGTTTCCAAGCAACTAGAATCTGTCGCTCACATGGCCGAACCAAGTCCATCGGCGCATGCGCAGTGACTTCTCAGACGTTATTTAATCAAAAACAATTTATCCCAGAGTATCAAATAAATCCAAATGTCCTCTGACATCCTTCCAAATCATTGTCCACACCATTCTGTCCCCAAAGGACGATTCAACTCAACCTCCTTCTGATCTTGGTGAAATCCTTCACTTCCCCTTCCACATTGAACTAGCCGGGCTCCTACGTCACGTTTCCCCTAGAGTTGCCCGAGAGCTGGCGACCTCTGGCAATCCGAAGACCCATGAGGCTCTCATCACGAACTCGAAGTGTCCCGAAGTCCCTCGACGATTCTCGGAGACGTTGCTACCTCAGTTCCACGATGTCGGCGCCAGATTCGATTCAAACAATACAGAAGGCAATACAAAACAAAATAATTAACAAAATATACTGAACCTCTCTCGTGACTCTTGCTGTCGGTTGGTGACTTCCCGTCTGGTGATTTTTAAATTAGAAACCCACACGCGAAACGGTCGAATAAAGAAATGCTATTTGTGACGGAAAATAACACGTCAAATATTTAGGAAATATTCCTTCATAATTATGCGTAAAAAGAAGTTATACTTCTATTTCAGATATAATGGAAGAAAATCAACGTTGCGGCGCTAGTATACCTATATATACATATTCTATGCTTCTTTACGGGACCGTTTGACAAAGACAGGAAGCTGTCACAAACGCAACTCTCTCTGCCCGCTTCGTGATTTTTTGAACACGGGTAGCATAGGGGAGCCGCAGTCTACGGATTATAGTTTCGCTGTTCGCAGCCCTCTCCGGGACAAATTTCAAAGTACACTTGAGTGCCCTCGAGATTCGGCCTCAGAAGTGGAACTTATATGACATTATTCTTCAATTGATAATTTCGCTTGAAGAGGGCTACCATCAACAGAAATCGGGCTGGAGTTTTCCCCCTGCACTGTTGCACTTACATATGGGTTCCAAAACATGACAATTTAATGAACGATTTTATTCAATTAATGTTTAATGAAGTTGATAGTGCACGAAGTTAATAATCAGATAAGAAAGAACTGTTGCGAGGTGATAATACAAATAAAATTGTAATCTTGGAATCTTGAGAAATCCCGTGAAATCTCATGAAATTTTCAGGAGGAATTAATCAATTTTGTGGAAATTCATGAAATCCCATTCCGTGGTCATAAATAAATATAGAGTGGAAGGTAAAGAGATTTCCAGATTTCATAAGTGATTACCCGCTCCTTTGTGATCATCACTCTCTTTTTATCTGACCACTAACTTCCACTATTCCAAACAGAAAATATTCTGCACGAACCACTCCATTCACTCTTGCGTGCATCACTCCGAGTAGAAAATATTCTGAGAGAATCAGGCAGAATACAGAACATTCTATGTGAATCCCTCCCATTTATCATAAGTACTACGTGAATAACTTCACTCACTCTTGCGTGAATCACTAGGGACATCTGTGTGAGCAACGTTACTTCACCCCCACCCCCCGCTGTAACAGCACTATCAGGCTGGGTCCTGAACTCTTACGTACCGTAGCATCCATTTGCGCGAATGCTACGCGTTTTGCGTGAATCACTTCGAACAGGAAATATTCTGGGTGAACACCTCCAATCACTCTTACGTGAATCACTCCTAACAGAAAATATTCCGCGTGAATTACTCCGAATAGAAACATTGTGCGTGACTCCCTACCATTTATATAAGTACTGCGTGAATAACGTCACTCACCCTTGCGTGAATCACTAAGGTCATCTGTTGACTAACGTTACTTCATCCCCCCCGCCGCTAACAGGACTATCTGACTGATTCCTGAACTCCTACGTTCCGTGGCATCCATTTGCGCGAATGCTGCGGGTTGTGCGTGAATCACTCCTAACTGAAAATATTCTACGTGAACCAGGCAGAATAGAGAAAATTCTGCGTGAATCCCTCCCATTTATATGAGTACTGCGTGAATAACTTCAGCCACCCGTGCGTTAATAACTAGGGTCATCTGTGTGACTGACGTTACTTCATCCCCCCCCCCTTCCCCGCTAACAGGTCTATCTAGCTGGGTCCTGAACTCCTACCGTTCCCTTGCATCCATTTGCGCGAATCACTCCGAGCAAAAGATATTCTGCGTGAACCACTCCTAACAGAAAAAATTCTACATGAACCACTCCACTCACCCCTGCGTGAATCACTCCGTACAGGAAATATCCTGCGTGATCCACTCCACTCACTCTTGCATGAATCACTTCGAGTAGAAAATATTCTGCGAGAATAAGGCAGAATAGAGAACAATCTGCGTGAATCTCTCCCATTTATTAGGTGTATAACTTAATCTTTCCCTTTTTTGGTAAAAAAAAATTTTATATTATAAAATATATAAATATTAGATCAATCCTCGAAATATCGTCCATCGTTTTCGATGACCTTGCGCCATTGATCGGGTAACATACGAACGCCGTCGCGAAAAAACTTGCAGGCTTTGAGGCGATGAAGTCATCGACGAATTTTCGTACATCGTCCAGAGTTTGGAAGCGGCTGCCCTCCATGGTGCATGGACCGGAACAGATGGTGATCAGAAGGGGCCAAGTCCGGTGAATAAGCCGGGTGCGGTACAACCTCCCAGCCCAAGCTTAAAATTGTTTCAACATGAGGTCGAGCGTTATCATGGAGCAGCATGACTTTCCGGCTCCCTTGCCCAGTAAATGGCCTCTTCTCATCAAGTACCTCCCTCAATTTGTTTAATTGTCGACTGTAGCGCTCTGCAGTAACTGTCTGACCCACTTCCAAAGTTCGTAATAGAGCACGCCCTTCATATCCCACCAAATGCATAGGAGAATCTTCCTCATGGGAATTTTTTGTTGGGGAGTGGATGCTGATGGTTCTCCGGGATCCACCCATCACTTTTTGCGTTTGGAAATAGCAAAAAAATATATATTTTTCAACTCCCGTCTCAACTTTTGACAACAAATTTTTCTTCTGGCACTTGGCCAGCAACGAAAGGCACGTGTTCATGCGTTGGCTGAGGTTATGGTCAGTCAGTTCGTGTGGAACCCATCTTCCTATCTTTTGTCTTTTTCGCATTGCGTGTAATCGTTTCAACACTGCTGCTTGTGTAACTCCTAGCTGAGCTGCAAGCTCTTTTTGGGTTTGCGTTGCGTCTTTGTCACATAATTCTTGCAATTCAGCATCTTCAAATTTCACAGGCTGTCCAGGGCATTCCCGGTCACTGAGATCGAAATCACTATCTTTACAGCGTTTATACCAATATTTACACGTATCATAAGACAATATTACTTCCGAGAGTAGAACAAATCGAATGGTGGGCTTCAATGGCTTTTTTTCCTTATTGGAACTCGTAGAGAATACAGTGCCTAATGTGCTTCGTATCTGTCACCATTGTATATACTACTGTTTTGTGAAGTTACATAGCTCGTCGAGGTATGACATATAGCGTATTAAAAACAGGTTCACTCTTCAAAATCGCCAACGGGCGCATAAATATTCAAATTTTATATAAAACACTGCACTCGATGAAAAAATGGGAAAGATGAAGTTATACACCTAATATATGAGTACTGCATGAATAACTTCATTCACCCTTGCCTGAATCACTAGGGTCACCTGTGTGACTAACGTTATTTCATCCCCCCCCCCCTGTCCCGCTAACAGGACTATCTGACTGGGTCCTGAACTCCTACGTTCCCTTGCATACATTTGCGCGAATGCTGCGGGTTGTGTGTGAATCACTCGGAAGAGAAAATATTCTGCGTGAACCACTCCTAACAGAAAACATTCTGCATGAACCACTCCACTCACTCCTGCGTGAATCACTCCGAACAGGAAATATTCTGCGTGAACCACTCCACTCACTCTTGCGTGAATCACTCCAAGCAAGAAATATTCCGCTTGAACCACTCCACTCACTCTTGCGTGAATCACTCCGAGCAAAAAATATTCTGCGTGAACCACTCCACTTACTCTTGCGTGAATCACTCCAAACAAAATATTCTGCTTTAACCACTCCACTTACTCTTGCGTGAATCACTGAAACTACATTACCTGGTTCCCTGCGGGTCTCACTCACTGCACTATCTACATGCCCAATAAACTACTCCGTGCCTGCGTGAATCACTCAGAAAACCCCATGGAGTGTATGGAGTGTACCGGAGGGATTCATGCAGGAGTGTGAATATTCACTGCCTTAAATATTTACAAAAGATTAGTCTTAATGATCACCACTGACTTTAAGGGGAGACCACGCTAAACCGTCCGTAAAATTTTCAGTACCTTTTACACTTTTGTGAAAATGTAAATGACTGTCTAGGGATATAAATACTTACGACATATACACATATTAAAGCTGCATCTCGAAAAATCGTCTACTGAATAAATTATCTTTTGAAAATTTATAAAAGAATGCCCTTTTGAGATTGAATGATGCAGAAGGCTCGAAAATTATTGTAAAAGATAGTAGATTATGTGGTATTAATTTCATTCAAATAAATAATGAGATTTTCCTAATATTCAACTTATTTCGGTCATAATTTCGGTTTTTGTACTCTAAAGGTGTCTAAAGGTGTCCAATAACAGTTAATGAAAAATTGATTATTTTTCCCAATCGGATTTCGACCAATCAGAGCGTAGTATTTGAGGCCACCCGATAGTTTTATTTCGGATATTTCCTCCTAGCGTTTGAATATTTCGCAGTAGTTCTTCATTTTTTCGGCTCATTTCAGATAGAATCCTATATTTGACAGTTTATAGAAATCAGATTATTCTATTAACATAATTTGTTCATATCTTTCTCAATTCACCTCCTGATGTTGTCCACTGCACTCAACTTGGTCAAAATCCGATTGGGATAAATAATCCGACAAATACCCCTCGAGATTCAAAATTAATCGGGTATTTCCCTCAAGCTCCCTTGCAAACAAACCATCGCGCCAAGTTTTGCAGAAAAATGCCTCGCGCAAGTGCTCGGCACTTTTTAACCTGCAAAACTTGACACCCTCATTTGTTTGCAACCAAGCTATCGGGAAATACCCGATAATTTTGAAGCTCTTGGGTTATTACTACTGAATATTTTTTACCAATCCTTCATCCGAAAACAGAATTTTTTTTTCTATGTCATTTTTTACGTCACTCATCACCAGAAGTCGGAAACTGCATTCGAAGATAATAACTTCGAAATTCGATTCTGGTTAAAATGTTGATTGAAAAATTGAAAAAACTGTATTTTATATTCACTAGGTCAATTGTTGCAGCCCGCCTAACCCAAATCCGCGTCCATAAGGTTTTAAGATTTTCCATATAGGGGTTTAAAGGCGTTCTATGTTGTTCATTCATATGTGGAAGAGCCTTTAAAAGCATAACATTGAATAGTATGCAGATATCATGCGACAGTTCGTGTACCCTACACAGAATACATTAGCTATTTTTTTATTCCTCAAATTCTATCAATTTCATTGATAGGGTGCTTCCGAATGGATACCAGTATGATCCTTCACATATCACTTCTCACCCATGTGCATGCATCGTCCTACATGTACCCTCATGTGAATGAATTTTAATATTAAACGACCGAACGCGCGCTACAGCGCTGTAATTATAACAATCATAATTGAATATCTCAAAATTAAATTAATTATGAATTAAATTTGCTGTCTCAGACGACTGAAACCAATGAGGAATAAGCGTGACAGACTTGCGAGATATAGATAGTTATCGACTTTGAGTGTCTGTTCTTTTTAGAATAGGATAACTGGAAGAAACTCAATTCCATATCTTACATGAGGTTGAATGATGGAGGGCGCTCACGACGTGTACACGCGTTTTGTACAGATACAATTTTTTCCACATTTTCATTCAATATCTGAGGAGTTCTAGTTATAAAAGGTGGAAAAACGATAAATTAAATGTTTCGCACACCCTCGGGAAAGTTTGATAACAGGAAGACGGGAGTGGGAACGGGTACTATCACTAAGAGAAAGTGCCCACCACCGAATGAAGTTAGGAATGACCCGTCACCGCGCGGGTAAAGTGACTGTGCCCAACCCTCCCCAGAGAGTTTGTTGAATCAGCCCAGAGGAAAAAAGCAATTGAACTTTAAGGAAACCCCGTGCCAGGGGACGGAAAGACCAGCTACGAGGAGTGTGACAAAGGGGAAATGTGGACTTGCTAAGCAGGAGCTGGGGCTCATGCCTACCCCTCGAAAATCGCCCGAGCAGAAAGGAAAAGCTAAAATTGATAAAAAGACAAAAGGCAGTAGCATGGGAGTCAATTCTCTTGACAGGTTTTTCTGGAATGGCGAGTCGAAGGAATAGCAGTTGGAAAATAGGGAGGCTGGGACAACGGTGGTGCAAGTGCATCAAGAGGCAACGGCCATGTCAGGGGCCAGGCGAACAAGTCATTCACTGGATGGAAGACAGGTGAGCTTGGAGACAGTCCCTCAATGTTCCACAGAGGACCTCCTCCTGTCAGAAAGCACGGAGCAGAATGATCCACCTTCTTCCACACCCCTTTCGCTGAATAATATGGGGGACGAGGAGTGATACCGAAGTAAAGACGGCAATAACAACGATACTAAGGTGGAAGTCATGTCCGATGAGATCAGGCACATGCTAGCGAAAATGGAAGAGAGGCTGTTAACAAAAGTGACTAGGCAACTGGACGATTGGGGGAATAGGATTGAGGAAGGGATTCTCAGCCTTCAAACTCAGGTTGACGCATTAAAACTCAGATTCCAGGAGGAGACGATCCATCGCCAAGGAAGGACAGAAAAACCAGCTGAGAACGAAGTACCTGGAGGCAAGTCTGATACCAGTGGCACGGCCCAGGATGAGGGTCAGCAAGTGTCCAATGCGAAAGAAGTCTTCTTCAAACGCAAGCCAAAGAATAGGAGAAAGAACAATAGTCAGAAGATGACGCAGAGGACACACTATCAAATGGAGACAGAAACTCTAGCTAGACGACCCCCAGGGGCTCTGTTGGACCTATCTGCTGGAGTGATGGACTCCCCCAGAGCTCTTCCCCAGCTCGGACGAGCGGCCTACAGGAAAAATCAAGCCTTTCACCCGACTCAGGAGGGTATTGGAGACGGTACAATGACAGCCAGGAGCAGGAGATGAGCCAAGAAGCTGGGAGATTGGGGAGAGTCTCACAAGACATGCAGGAGAACCCTCCAAGCAGCCAGCAAGGTCGCAATGAGTCGGAGGGGAAACCCAGGCATCCCCCAAGAATCCCAGCATCTGAAGTGGATGAGGAATTGGAGGCTAGAGCGATCAGAAAGAGAAACTTGGTGGTGAGAGGTTGGAAAAATCTACGTCCAGACGCCAACCTGGACTTGCTAGAGTACGAAGTATGTGGCATCGTGCATCAGGCAACGGGGATCATGCCAGCGGTGGAGAGATTGATGGTAGTCGAAGACGTAGTGATGATTGAGTTGAAATACTTGAGAAATAAAATCAGAATTATGAAAAGAAAATGGAACTTGAAAAATCTGCTTGGTTATGACTTGTGGCTGGAGGATGACCTTACAGCCAGGGAGATCGAGATCCAAAAATGGTTACAGGGGGAAGCGGAAAGACTTAAGGGGCTGGGGGTTTCAGCCAAAGTGGGCTATTCCAAGTTGATCTCTGGTGGAGTGTACCGGCAGTGGAAAGAGGAAGAAGCTGACTTCGTACAACGAGCATGGAAAAAGCCCTTTCGGAGGGGCCACAAATGGTAGTGTTCTTAACACAGTTACTTAGAACATGGCAGGCTTTAAGAACTTGGGCCGAGCCTGGAAATTGCTCCAAGAGTATGACGTAATCCTTCTTCCAGAAACGTGGGTGGAGGACAAAGACAGAAAAAATGAATAAAAGATTGAATAAGAATTTTAATTGGAAATGGAAGGCAGCTACGGGAATTCATAAAAAAGCCAGAGCACGCGGAGGACAGCTATTTGGAGTAAAAAAATCAATAAAAACTCGAGTAAGCATGGAGGAGTGGAAATATGGTATACAGCTACAGGGGCTTTCTCATGGAGCGGGGGACGCTGTCCGGATGATCGCAGTATATAACAATCACTCCATTCGCAACGTCACCCAGGCACTGAGACCGTTGGTGGAGAAGGGAGAGCCTGATACAAGGGGAATCATTGGTATTGGCGGGGGACTGGAATGCTTACACAGGGGAGCACCAAGTTCCCCTGGTAGAGGCAGAGGAAGGTGAAGAGTCACTATTGCCCTCCCGGAGCTCGGAAGATACTAAAGTTGATGATGAGGGGAAAAAACTGCTAGAATTTTGTGAGCAATATGCTCTGTTGATCAATAATGGAACAACCAAAAGCGATCCAACTGGAAAGATCGCATTTGTCGGGAGAGGCTGCCAGTCGGTAGTAGACTTGGTGCTAACTAAGCTGAACGTGGGGGAGCCACTGATTTTCGACCTAAGGATAATCCCTAGAATCGAATCGGACCACCTGCCAGTTCACTTGGAACTTTCGCTAAAGGACAGTTGCCGGGTCAGTAAGACTAGAGAGGAGGAGGAGGTGGAAGTAGTAGGGAGGGAGAAAATAGTCTGGAATGCTTCGAAAAGACCAGCCTTGCGCGAGGCACTGAAAGACATCTGGCCCGAGGTAGAGCAGAGTGAGGAAATGGCTCCTAACAGAGGGAGGCGACGGCTCCTGTTTAAAACATGTGAGGAACTGGCGAATTCCAATCTCGATGCTGCAGGGTGCTGGGAGAGGATCAGAGAAGCCATATGGTCAGCTGCGAGAGCAGTGGACATGATCAAGAAACCAGGTAACCCCCCTCCAGGCCCGAAGGAACCCCGCTGGCTGGATAATGACTACAAAAAGCAGAGGATCTTGGTATTTGAATGTTTAAAAGAACGACTGGACTCGCCAGAATCGCAAGCAAAGACAAACAAACACTTGGAAGAGAGGAGGCGGCTCCAACTGCTCTACAAAGAGAAGAAAAAGGAATACCTGGAAACGGTGTGGGAATCTATTGAGAACTGCAGAGCCATCTCAGGTCTCTGGAATAAAATTAACCCGTATCGCAAAAAGAAAGCCTCTGTGCTGGGGGATGTTGAGGAGGAGCAGTTCATCAACCACTTTAAACAGCTGCTAGGGGGCACGGACCAGGAGAACACTGATTCGGCTGAAAACTGGAGCAGGTTTGATGGGATGAGCGAGGAAACGATTCAGAGAACCCAACAACAGGACCAAGCAGAAGCAGGAGAGGCTGCAGCGACGGAAGTTGATTGGGACGTAGAACTCACTCCTGAGGAGGTTGACTGGGCAGTGAAGGGAATGAAGTCCAAGAAAGCCCCAGGAGAAGATGGGATAATCAAGGAAATACTGATAGAACTCCCGGAACGAGGCCGGGCTGAGGTCTTCCATGTGCTGGCGGAAGTTTGGAGATCAGGGAGTCTAGTGCAAGGTTGGAACAAGGCGAGGATTTTCCCTATCTATAAGGCGGGCGATGAGAATTGTAATGATTTTTCTTTGGCCTCAACAAATACTCAATAAACCCTAACCCAGAAGTCTCGATTATCCAAACACGGCCAACTCATTACCTTCGTTCTCGTAATCCGACAAGTCTGACTTCGGGAACAATCAGCAGCTCATCCAATCCTTATTTCGTGTATTTAGGGCGCCAGCCGATTTTTAGCAACGCGGAATCGACAAACCGCAAACGGAACCGTATTTTCTTAAAACTAAATACTGATTGTCCCCAAAAATCCAATAACGACAAGAAACATATCGCAAACCATACGCAGAAATGTGGATTACGAGGGTACGGGATTTACTCGGCTCAAAATAATTTTCG
>NW_021680914.1:35936-48158 GCF_001412515.2 Diachasma alloeum
AAACACTGGGTAGCACATTATCTTGGCCAAATATTCCACGGTGATATCCTGATCCTTAACCGAATTTACGTAGGGAAATCTCAAAATTACTAAACTTTAACTCAACAAAAATGACTCAAAAAAAAAGAAATATCTGCAAAATATCTGGTTTATTTAATGAAGTTATTTAATGAATATTGTTCTAAAATTTTAGGGAATCGATTCACGCGATAGGTAACCAATTTAAGTAGTTTTCCGAACTTAAGGTAGCTCTGAAGTAGAGTTAAGGTAGCAGGTAGCTCTAATTCTCTGTATATATTTTTATCACGACAAAAAGTAACGGTTTATAAAATTTTACTCTCTCTCTCTCTCTCTCTCTCTCTCTCTCTCTCTCTCTTTCTATACATAAATACCCTGGAGTTCCGCAGGTGACGAATTCGCCTGGAATTTCGTCACAGAATCTAGCCAGCAATTATAGAGGGATTACTCTCTTGGATTTGTGCTACAAAATCTTGACACGGATCATGGCAAGCAGATTCTCGTGCTGGGCTGAGAGTAACGGGGTGCTATGTGAGAGCCAGGCAGGATTCCGAAGCGGCAGAAGTACCAGAGATCATATCTTGGTGTTAAATTCCATCATCAACAATAGGCTGAAAGTCAAAGGACGCAAACTCTATGCTGCCTTTGTAGATTATAAGTCAGCCTTTGGCCTGGTGGACAGGGATCTTCTGATGGGTAAATTTTGGGAAGTTGGGGTCAGGGGAAGAATGCATAAGATTATTCCAGGAATTTATGGTAACACAGAACGATATAATAATCGGCAAAACAGTCTCGGACAGCTTTGTCACAAGATGCGGAGTGAGGCAAGGGTGCCTACTGAGCCCCTTGCTCTTCGCTTTCTACATCAACGACATGGAAGAGCGCTTGAGGGGACTAAATGTGGGAGGCTCGGTTATAGGAAAAGCCAAAATCTTCTCCCCCAAATTCGCAGATGATGGGGTACTGGTGGCTAAAAGAGCGGAGGACATGAAATCCACGCTGAAAACTCTGGAAAAGTACTCAAGAGAAAACAGCGCCCAAAAGAGCAAAATGATATTTAGCAATGGAGGAAGAGAGGGAAGGATGAATGCTGGACCTTAGCCGGGAAGCCAATTGAAGTCGTCAAGGAGTTCAAATACCTAGGCTTTTGGTTCACTCCGAGAAACAGTTTCGCAACGCACCTCAGGAAGATGGCGGCCAAAGCGCAGGGAGTAGTGAACGCGACTTGGGGCCTCGTGAAGAGGACAGATATCAGCTCTTTGAAACGACGGCTCTACCTTCAGAACACACTTGCTAAATCTGGGTGTATTTACGGAATTGAGATCTGGGACTGGGGCAATTGCGAAATCCTAGAAAAAGTACAGAGGAGGCTGGTAAAGATGAGCATGGGCTTGAGTCCAAATACACCTAACTACCTTGTAAGGCTCGAATCGAGACGACCTAGTCTTAGAATTAACGCAGTGAGCAGAGCAGCCAGGTACGTTACAGAGATTCTAAGGATGGATGAAGTACGGTGGCCTAGAATCTGCCTCCTAGAAGAGCTCAGAACCTGCTCAAAATGGCCAGCCATCAAAATGGGGCAAGGAACTGACAAAGACCCTGAAAGAAGTTGGTAGCGAAAACTCCCTAGAGCAGCTCTGGCTTGACACGGAGCACGCTGAAGGGCTAGAGGAGCTTAGATGCGGGAATGTGACAAGGGAAGGAAAGAAAGGCTTCAGCAATCATCTATGCAGAATATGCGGGGAAGAGCCTGAGTCACTTCCACACATTTGATGTTGTCGAGAGGCCCCGCGACGTATGGAGGAGAAATGGGTAACCCCAGTGGAGCTATGGAGAAAGGGCGACCCAGGCCTGGCACTGAGGGTTAAGCTCAAGGAAACATTAAAGGGTAAACTGGAAAAAGCCCTTTGTGACTACGCTTGGCAATTCAAGAAGCTTGCCAAGGAGATGGAGAACACCCGATTGGACGACAGTGGCAGGCAGGTTGACGTGCTGAGGGGCTCAAGCCCTGGTTAAAAAAATCTACTAGGAGGCTTTGAATCGTACTTTTTTAAAGTAAAGCAAAGTTTAAGAACATTATTATATGTCGTTTTTTCACAGAGGATATTATAGTTGTTATTAGTGAGGGAAAGAGTATTATGTTTGTTTCAAGGAATGAATTATTACTATTATTATTTTTGTTGTTCTGTAAACATAATGTATGATAGTAAAAAGCCGAATAGGCTATATGTGGCATACAATAAATAAATAAATCTTTACATGAGGTTATCGCATTGAATAATTAAATAGCTTAAAAATTTGATATGAGCGGATATAAGACAGAGTGAGGCAATATGGACACTCGATTTTTTTAATGTTAATAATTTATTGCACGGTTGGTAAAACGGGATAATTTTTTGTCCCTATGCATGCAAATGTTCCACTTTGACATGAGTCCAGACTGGAGTTCAGTTGATGAATTTATGTCTAAATTGCAACATTTTAGAAAAAAGTCAGAAATGTCTATTTTGGCCTGCCCTATGTATTTTGAATGACTTGAGTACATCACATCCAGAAAATGATTGAAAAAAGGAACGAAATTTTTTAGTAAATTCTGAGATGTTTAGGAAAAACAACATATAGACATATGTAAGAGCTCCAAATAGTGCTCAATAATAGCCTGCACGAGCCAACATTTCAGATGTTTGTCGTTAAAATTCACCGTATCAATGGTGTATGCTTTCAAAAGTAATCACCGATAACCCAAACTATCACCCACATATGGGGCATTTTCTCTCAAACCAGTCATTTTTGATGATCCCTCGGAATGTCTTAACAATTTTTCAAGGTGCTGTGTCACTCGAAAAAAGTTTTCCAGATTTTTTTCAGATTTTGTTTACCGCTCATTCTCTTTCTGCAATTAGATTTTCTTACCTGATGAAAATACCTTATTTCTCCGGTTCTATGCGTTGAAAAATGACGATTAAAAAAATGCTCTCTTTCCGAGGTTCAAGGAAATTCCGCAGTAAAATTTGGGGCTATGTAGTGGGGGAAAATATCAAAGGTTCCGACACTCCGTTGCATCCTTTGAAGAAAAAATGATGAAATGACGAATAGTTCACGGGTGTATAGAAATTTCGTTGTTTGCCTTTCTTTGCACTTATTGTTCTTGATTAAGCAATTCCAAATAAAATTTATTCCGAAATATTATTTATTTGAATTTTTTAACAAATAAAAATTTTCATGAGAGATTTGACAATCATGCATTTTTGTTCAACGCAGTTCGTATTCATGTGTCCGGATAGAATCCTATACTGTACTATACAATCTATAGTATATGCCTTAGCGGAGTTCACACGATAGCCTCCGTAGCGCGCACTCTAACCTCCCTCAACGTTGCCATGTTCAGCCATCAGTTTCCTCTAACGTAACTAAAATCCCGAATTATGCCATACATTTTCAATAATTACAAATAATTCTTGTGGTGACAGTTATTGAAATTGTGAGGATATGTTCCTGCAATATATACGGTTCTATTCGTGAACCCCTTGGATTTTTATTCCTTTGTCGATTTTTTCTTGTGATTGTTGAAAAAGTTGTGCCATGAGACTCTGTGTTGATGAGACATATTTCATATTTTCTCTTCAACAATCTACGTGGTTCAGCGTTTTGGGACTTCGGAAAGATATTTGTAATCACTCAACGCATATATTCTCAAAATTTCAGTTCTGCAAACCATTTCCTTCTGTTCCCATATACCTACTGCGGAAGTTCCTTAAGATGGAAAATTGATAAAAGGTCGTAAACCATCAAGAGATCCAGTTTACCTCAAAACAGGAAGAAAATTTTTTTTTTTTTACATGGACACTTTTCATCACTGATATTTTTTGACGTCATTTTTCAAGCTCCAAGAAGGTTACAAAAAATTCAAAGAAAGGAAAGCGAAAATTCAGTAGCGAAGCGATAAAATAATTAGCCGAGTTTTTTACGAATATCTCCGCATCTAAAGGAGATAATAAAGTGTTTGTAATGACCTTTACTACAGCTCTCAATCCGCTCTACAAAAAAGGTTTTAACAAAAAGATCGCCATCTCTCTTACAAGGAGAGGCCGGGTGATGTCGAACACCGATAGCATTCAGTCTACAAGTATTTGAAGGGTATCACTAGTGGTGTCCCTCACCAAAGACCTAGGGGCGGATGCCCAAAAATAAGGAAGAAACTTTGTCTGAAAGATTTGGGCATAACGATCCGGGTTCAAACCTTTTTTCTGATTTTTTCTTTTTTTCTTTTTCCTATTTTATTTTTTAATTTGACAGGAAATATTCATGTCATAAGAATTTGAGTACTAGAAATATGATTGATGAATCTATTCAATTAAAGGTCCTGATATCATGGAATACTGTAGATATTCATGTGAAATAATTTTTTTATTGGTCTTCCATACATTCGGGTTCAGTTATACAATTTTTCGGGTGATAATTCTCATAGAAACATATAGAACATAAATTTATGCGGCATCCACTGCAACAGACGAAAGCAGTCTCGTTGCAAGCATACGGGGCTTGTACTTTTTTTAATGGGAAACATACTTCGTTTACATTTGAAAAAATGTGTCTTTTGTCGGTCAATTTCGATGCAACCACGCGTATTGGATCATCTTCCAAAATATGGGAGTAAATAATTGATGATGTATGACGCAATGGATTCTGATCGCATCTTCACGAGATGCGATTTCACGCTGGTTTTGTCAGATAAGAACAATTTTGAAGTTTTTTAATAAAATTTTCAACTTGATCGTGGAAGTACACATCACACGGCTGACAAAATGAAGTACATTTCGAAGGAATAATGTTTACCACGCACGTCGGCAATTGATCTTTATCGGAAAATAATTCATCGTGCAATGATTTTTCTTTGGCCTTAACAAATACGCAATAAATCTTAACCCAAAAATTCTCCATTATCCAAACAGTCAAATCATCCAACAAATCTGAAACGGTAAAATTCAAAATGACAAGATTGGACTCCGGGAACAATTAGTAGCTCACGCAATCCTTGCTCCGAATATTTAGGGCGCTAGCCGATTTTTAGCAACGCGTAGTAGACAAACCGCAAACGGAACTATATTTCCTTAAAATTAAATACTGTTTGCTCCCAAAAACCCAATAACGATAAGAAACGTACCAAAAACCATAAACGGAAATGTGAATCACGAGGGTACGGGATTCACTCGGTTGCTCAGTGTGCGGGTCGTGGAGAGAGGGGTGGATTCGTGGACAAGAAAATCAATAAACCAAAAACCAAGTATTAAGAGAGAAACCAAAAACCAATATCTTAAACTCTATTCGGGAAAAGCCATAAGTTGATAGCCAAATAATAAAACTTGATTGTACTAACATATTCCGCTATTGTTAAATTAAGGGAAGACCGCGGTGAAATTTGAAAGTCTCTGGCTATTATAGAGATGATCGTAAAAGTTTATAATATGTGTTGTAGGTGAAAAAAGGGAGAAAAAATCGAACTCCGAAATTTTCGAAAGGTTCTAAAGGATCGAAACGGGTCAAAATCTACAAAAACGTCCTAGTGTCTCAATTTTCGACCAATTGAGCTGAAATTTGGGTTACACGCAGTTGAAATACGCACAAAAAAAAACTATAGATGGATTTTTAAAATATTGTTTCCTTATATGTATTTATATATTTTTCTCCCTAGTGGCATGCACTAATTTGTTATAATATGGACGAAACTCAAGCCCATACTATCTTAATGAAGTACATTTTTTTTTTATTTTTCCAACTATTTCTTCTCTATTTTAAAAATGTGTTAATGTTGATGACCAAATTGCAGTATAACATTTTATCAATATCACTTTTACAAATACAACCAAATTGATAAAATTAAAAAAAAAATGTAATTCATTAAAATGGTATGTACTTGGATTTCGTCCATATTATTAGGTCATCCCACTTCTGGTGTCACACTTTTTATTTTCTATATCTTAACAAGTTATAACCGACATATAATGATACTTTCATAATATTATTCAGTAATCTCCATTTCTGACGACGCGCTCCCAGTGCCGGACAATCCCTCTTCACGTGACCAAAACAATTGTGTTTGAAACGCAACTAAAATTCCAGAACATTCTGGTCGACCATCGGCCTACTTCGAAAATCTCCGGGACCCTTCGGGTCATCAGTCATAAGTCACCGAAACACGCGCGAATCAGTTTAGGCTTAGCCTCTCACCGTACAAGTCTATCTCGAGCAAATCACCTGTAGACGTCCTATAGTATCAGTACAGTTCCGATCAGTACATCAACTCAGTTCATAAATTTAGTTTAAATTCAGTGACTCACCAAATTAACGTGCAAAGACAATCATCAGTGAAATTAAACTATCACCAGTGAAATGACATATTACCAACGAGTGTACATAAGTTTTGACAAAGTGGTTCGATCCCACAAAATAAAGTGTGATTTTTTAAATCCGATTCATCAGTAATTTTCCCAACATCTCCCTCCACATTTTCATCTCACATCCACCCTAAATCTAGTCATTCACCAAACAGTGGTCCTTCGAGCCGGATAGTGGGATAAAAACATGGGAAAAGTGCTGTGAAAATTCAAAGAGACGCCTCGTGTGTAACGGACAATCGGGTTCCACACGAGCAATATCACGGACAAGGTTTAAGAGATAATCAACAGTGCCGTGTTACCAGTGTTTACATTCAGCAGAACATTCACCGAAAGAAAAAGGACATTGTGAAGTGCCAGGTATAAACACTGCATTTTAAGAGAGTACCAAGTCGGCATCGAAGTGAGAGAATTTCAATGATCAGAGTCACAACATGTGACCATACATCAACTACCAGTATTCTACATCTAAAAGGACAACCATCATGTAGACTATAGGTTCAATTATCGATTAGAAAGCCGCAGAAACTCAACAAAAAGTCAGTTTCCAGACAATCAACCAAGAAAACCTGAGATAGTCAACAAGAAAATCTCAGTTATATTATTGAGAGTAATACCACCAGGTATTAGATTATAATCCGCCCAGGTAGCAACAAAATCACGCACGTTCGGCATTGTTTTGAAATTCAACGGGCTCTCGCCTTACACACCGTTCGTTGCGAATAAGAAGAAAATCATCGTATGAATTCGATTGGGTCGACGTTTTTCAAGTTATCTCACCCCCCAGCCATTCGTCGCGCCAGCAGAGAACATCATCGAGAACAGTCAGACAGGGTCGAAAATTTTGCAAGTCACACCTGATGAGGGACTGTCAACAATAAATGAGGCAGTTTAAAATAAGCCAATCACTACTCAGGAAGAATTCAACAATCCAAATGTTCGGCACATCAACGCAGCTATTCACCAGCAGATCATAAACGAACCAAGAATTATCAACTTTATCGAGGCTTACGCGAGAGGAGTCAACTCTGGCGCTAATTTCAACAGAAGTACATCACCATCAGCAGGGAGGGGAATCCAGGAACTACAGGATTGAGAGTTAAGTATCATCTTCCATTTATTATTTTATTGGCAAGTGATACGTCTCTCACCTTATGTTCCTCCCCTTAGCAATCGACGACAATGAGCTCAGCGGCAACTGGGGGAATTTACGCCTCTCTCAGTTGACAAAGGGCCTACCAGAAGGAAGAACATCACCAAGAGGAGGTTCAAGTTTCACCAAAAAAGGGACGCGACCTTCAGATCAACAGTCAGCTCATCAACTACATCGCTACAAGAGATCATCAACAGATTTAGCAGAGATCGGCGCTCTAAGAAATATTAAACAGCCGATTCACATAAAAGAAGACTGGTCCATTCAACATTAGCAGGAGGATTGACAACCAAGGTGGTTCACCTCGTCAAATCCTAGAATCTTCAAGTAGTTGGCGCCAACACACAGCAATTATGGTACACTACGAGGTACGTAATTGCACAGTTTGTTCACCGAGGGTTTCTCCAACGGCCGTAAGGAAACCTTCAACGAGCAGCTGATGGAGCTTCACCAAAATTCAGAGACCAGGAAACATGCAAATTTAATGTAATCAACTGCATACAAATTGCGGAGCTATCACCACAGATGATCAGCAACTGTGAGACAGTTAATTCTCCAGAAATCAACAAAAGGCATCAGAATTTCCACAAGAAGAAGGGAGAAGATGTTATCACCAAGCAGCTAGGGGACCCCAAAGGCTCCAGGATGGAGAGATAAGTATCACGTTCCATTTATCGTTATTGTGGCAAGTGATACCTCTCTCAACCTGTGTTTCTCCCCTCAGCAATCATCAGCCTCGAGTTCGACGATGATCGACCGAATTTACGCCTCCTTCGACTCGACAGTCGGCGCTTTCGCCAACTGGGGGAATTTACGCCTCCCTCAACTCGACAAGGAATTCACCAGGATGACAGCACTCAACAGGAAGACGTCAAGGACACCTAGAAGTTCTCAGTGGCTAACTTGAAGAATTAGCCACGCCCCCGGCGTCCTCAACAACACCAGTACGGCACCAGCAGACAATTCTCCGAAGAACATCATCAGCACCAGAAAATCACTCAAAAGAAGAAGAAGCAAATCAACGAGAGAGCAGCAGAGAAAACTCAATAATTAATTCATCATCCCTGATGATGAATTGCCCCCGGGGTGTTTGAAACGCAACTAAAATTCCAGAACATTCTGGTCGACCATCGGCCTACTTCGAAAATCTCCGGAACCCTTCGGGTCATCAGTCATAAGTCACCGAAACACGCGCGAATCAGTTTAGGCTTAGCCTCTCACCGTATAAGTCTATCTCGAGCAAATCACCTGTAGACGTCCTATAGTATCAGTACAGTTCCGATCAGTACATCAACTCAGTTCATAAATTCAGTTAAAATTCAGTGACTCACCAAATTAACGCGCAAAGACAATCATCAGTGAAATTAGACTATCACCAGTGAAATTACATATTACCAACGAGTGTACATAAGTTTTGACAAAGTGGTTCGATCCCACAAAATAAAGTGTGATTTTTTAAATCCGACTCATCAGTAATTTTCCCAACATCTCCCTCCACATTTTCATCCCACATCCACCCTAAATCTAGTCAATCACCAAACAAATTGAAATCACACGGATGCATATCGGGAGATGGTGGGTGGAAAAGTTCTACCCAACCTTTATTGCCAATTAACTGCTGAACGATGCGTGCTTTATGTGGTCTGGCGTTATCTTGTAAAATAAGGGTACTTTTTATGTGATGTTCTTGTACCCATTTGGGAATATTGCCTTCCAAAAACGCCTTATCACGTTCAGATGTCATCGTTGTATTTTCTGCATAATTCGTCCAAAAAGCGATCCCTCTTATATCCATTGCTACTGGCGGCGAGCTTCTGCGATTCTGTCTCCCTTCTAATCTATTTGATGACATTGGTTGAGGGATCCGCATCTCATCTTCAGCGGACGTACAACCTCGTTTATAGGGATTGACCCAGCGTTGTATTGTTCGTTTATTTAATGCATTGCGGCCAACACATTTCACTAATAACCCGTGCGCAACTCCTCCAGAGTAATCTAATAGGGCACAAAATTTCAGGAATATTCGTTGTTCTACTACCCTCACAGATTTTTTCAATTCCTCCATCGTAAATACTGCAACGTAATTAAAACGAAAAGTATACGACACTGCTATACTGAATGACCAATACTATAATGTTACTATTTTTTTCGTCAAATGGCGCAATACTATGCCAGCTAGAAAAAAAAAGGTGACACCAGAAGAGGGATGACCTAATATAAGAAATTAGGGCATACCACTGGGGCGGAAAAATATAAATACATATAAAAAATCAATATTGTTAAAATCTCTCTATATTATAAAATTCCAAATGGACTTCTGTTAAGACATGAAATGGTGATAATTGCGAATCATAAGGGTCATAAGAGTCATGAGGGTCACGAGGGTCATAGATGTGCTAAGAGTCACGAGGGTCATAGAGGTGCTAAGGCTCATAGGGGTGTTAAGAGTCATGAGGGGCATCATAGAGGGGCTAAGCGTCATAAGGGTCATAGAGGTGCTAAGGGACATAATGGTCACGAGGGTCATAGAGGTGCCAAGGGTCATAGCGATGTTCAGGGTCATAAAGGTTATAGAGAGGCTAAGAGTCATAAGCGGCACGAGAGTCTCAAGGGCCTCAAGGGTCATAGGGGCTCTAAGGGTCATAAGGGTCATAGGGCCCCTAAGGGTCATAGGGGTGCTAAGGGTCATAAGGTTCATACAGGGGCTAAGAGTTGTGAGGGCCACGAGGGTCACAGATGTACTAAGGGTCTTAAGGGTCACGAAGGTCATAGAGGTACTAAGGGTCATAGGGGTGTTAAGGGTCATAAAGGAGCTAAGAGTCATAAGGGTCACGAGGGTCATAGAGGTGCTAAAGGACATAAGGATCACGAGGGTCAGAGAAGTGCTAACGGTCATAGGGATGTTAAGTGTCATAAGGGTTATAGAGGGGCTAAGGGTCATAAGGGTCATGAGGGTCTCAAAGGTCACGAGGGTCACAGGGGCTCTAAATGTAATAGAGGTACTAAGGATCCCGAGGGTCATAGGAAGGTGACGAGGGTCTTAGGAGCGCTGAGGGTCACGAGGGTCATAGGAGTGCTAAGGGTCACGAGGGTCATAGGGGTGGTAAGGGTTATAAGGGTCACGGGGCGGTAAGGGTCATGCGGGTTCCAAGGGGGCTGCCCATACATGGGTGGATGCCCATATATATGAGGGGTACCCATATATGAGCGGGTGCTAATATATGGGGGGGTGCCAATATATGGGGGGGTACGTATATATGGAAGTGCCCATATATGGAGGGGTACCTATATATGGGGGTGCCCATTTATGGCGGTACCCATTTATGGGGGGTGCCCCTATATGGGGGGGAATTATACGTATGTGGCCTCTTATGGTAAAGTATGGATAGAGCTATCGGAAAAACCCTCCCGGTCACACCCACTCGGTCACACGGGGAGGGGGGAGCGAGCGAAGCGAGCGGGGTGGGGCGAAGCCCCCCTGGGGTTGGCGAGTGGAGCGAGCAGGGGGCGTAGCCCCCTAGTCCGTCTATAATTTTTCGTTGTGGATATTTCAACGGTATGTAACTCTGTGAATCTGTTGGTAATCCGATGGCGTTGTTGGACCTGTTGGCGGTGTGATGGGTCTGTTGAAAGTCTGTTGGATTTGTTTTGAGTCTGCTGGGGCTGTTGTGAGTTCCCTGGGTCTGTTAGGAGGTTTTTGGTTCGTTTGACAGTTTGTTTAATCTGTTTTGAGTTTGCTGGGGCTGTTGGGAGTTCAGTGGTTCTGCTGGCAGTCTGATGAATCTGTTGTAATTCTGCTGGGTCTGTTGACTGTTTGGTGAGTTTGTTGGGTCTGTTGACATTTTTCTTGATCCGTTCTGAGTCTGCTGAGGCTGTTGGGAGTTTGCTGGGTCTGCTGGCAGTCAGATGAGTCTGTTGGGAGTTTATTGAGTTTGTTAGGAGTCTGCTGGATGGATCAAGGGAAACGTGAGATAGTTAAAGGAGAAATGTTAAAATGTGAAGGGTCGGTTTAAATATCATAGACTTTAATGGGAACTAATTTTATTATGCACGCATTAAGCAATTTCAACAGAAGCAAGTACACCTTATTCCATAAATCTATTAGTACTCTCATTTTNCGAGATTTAGATTCAGATCTGCAAAGTTTCTCTCTATATTATAAAATTCCAAATCGACTTCTGTTAAGACATGAAATGGTGATAATTTTCAGGGAAGGATCTCAGAGGGTCTCAAAGGGTTTGGAAAGGTCTCAAGGGTCTTAAAAGGTCTCGAAGGGTCTTAAAGGATCTGTAAGGGTCTCAAGGGTGCTCTCTATATAATAAATGTAGGACTAAGGGTCATAGGAATGCTACGGGTCATAAGGGTCATAGGGGTGCTACAGGTCATAAGGGTCATAGAGGGGCTGAGTCATAAGGGTCATAAGGGTTACGAGAGTCATAGAGGTGCTATGACTCAGGGGTGTTAAGAGTCATAAGGGTCATAGAGGGGCTAAGCGTCATAAGGGTCACGAGGTTCATAGAGGTGCTAAGGGACATGATCACGAGGGTCATAGAGGTGCCAAGGGTCATAGGGATATTAAGGGTCATAAAGGTTATAGAGAGGCTAAGGGTCATAAGGGTCAACGATATTGCTCTCTCTCTCTCTCTCTCTCTCTCT
>NW_021680914.1:48284-48450 GCF_001412515.2 Diachasma alloeum
CTCTCTCTCTCTCTCTCTCTCTCTCTCTCTCTTTCTCTCTCTCTCCCTCCCTCTCTCCCTCTCCCTCCCTCCCTCTCTCCCTCTCACCCTCGCTCCCTCTCTCCCCCTCTCCCTCTCTCTCTCTTCTCTCTCTCTCTCTCTCTCTCTCTCTCTCTCTCTCTCTCTC
>NW_021680914.1:48616-49038 GCF_001412515.2 Diachasma alloeum
TCTCTCTCTCTCTTCTCTCTCTCTCTCTCTCTCTCTCTCTCCTCTCTCTCTCTCAGGTTCGGAGGGGTACTTTTGTCCGCCTTGTACTCAATGTTTCCTTCATGTTTTTCATTTGATTTATTCGCCGACTAATTAATATTGAGGGATGAAACAAAGACTGTTGAATGGAGAATTCAATTCCCTATCCATCAACCCCCGTTTCATCCCTTAATCTCTGCCATAAAAAAATTAATATTGCGACGAAAGTCACGGCGCTATAAGAAACCCAATGTTTTCTCGGCGCAGAGTGACTCCCCAATAATTCGCCCGCTAATTAAAAAATCGTCTCCTTCCTCCTAATTAATATTAAGAAATGAAACCAATGCTGTTCGATGGAGAATTAAATTCCCCATCTTCCAACCCCCGTTTCATTCCTTAATCTC
>NW_021680914.1:50307-50446 GCF_001412515.2 Diachasma alloeum
TTTTTTTTCAATCTCTTCGCTTTTTCAAAAATTCACTCCTCCCTCCCTAACAGGTGCTAAGGGATGAAATTTGTGTCACGTATTGAGTATTAAATGCTCAACACGTTGGCACAAATTTCATCCTTCAGTCGCATTTAGG
>NW_021680914.1:50936-51539 GCF_001412515.2 Diachasma alloeum
TTATTACAGAGATTAAGGAATGAAACGGGGGTTGAAGGATGGGGAATTTAATTCTCCATCGAACAGCATTGGTTTCATTCCTTATTGTTACACACGTGACACAAATTTCATCCCCTAGGGCCAGTTAGGGAGGGAGGAGCGAATTTTTTAAAGTGCGAAGAGATGGAAAAAAAAAAAATTCAATTCAAAAATTCATTCCTCCGACCCTAATTGCGACTAAGGGATGAAATTTGTGTCACTCATTGTGTATTAAATGCTCAACACGTTGGCACAAATTTCATCCCCTAGGGCCAGTTAGGGAGGGAGGAGCGAATTTTTTAAAGTGCGAAGAGATGGAAAAAAAAAATTCAATTCAAAAATTCATTCCTCCGACCCTAATTGCGACTAAGGGATGAAATTTGTGTCACTCATTGTGTATTAAATGCTCAACACGTTGGCACAAATTTCATCCCTTAGTCGCAATTAGGGTCGGAGGAATGAATTTTTGAATTGAAAAAAAAAATTTTTTTTCAAGAGAGACAGAGAGAGAGAGAGAGCGAGAGCGGGAGCGAGAGAGAGAGAGAGAGAGAGAGAGAGAGAGAGAGAGAGAGAGAGGGGGAGAGA
>NW_021680914.1:54241-78035 GCF_001412515.2 Diachasma alloeum
GGGGGGGGCGAAGAGAGCGAAGAGAGCGGGGGTGGCGAAGCCCCCCGGGGTTGGCCAGCGGAGCGAGCACGGGGCATAGCCCCCTAGTCTCTCTATAGAATAAAAAAATAAGCCCAAAAATTCATGCGACGCTCAAAATTCAGGCGACGCTTGACCCGACCCTGTGGCGACACGCGGCCCTGGGGCGACACTGAAGCGGCCCTGGGGCGACACTGACCCGCCCCTGGGGCGACACAGATGTGGTCCTGGGGCCGACCTGACGTGATCCGAGTGGACCCGCCGTGACCCGAGCCGACGTGACCCCAACCGACCTGACGTGACCTGATGTGACTCAAGCCAACCCTATCCTGACAGGTCACAGGGTGATTTTATATATATTTATATATAAGCGAAGCGAGCGTGGGGGCGAAGCCCCCCCGGGGTTGGCGAGCGAAGCGAGCAGGGGGCGGAGCCCCCTAGTATAATAATGATTCAACTAATCTACTCCTCTCTCTAATACCATTTTGTTATTGGAACAATATTTTTTCATTCCCAGTCTCGACAACAAACGATTGATTCTCCTTCTGAAGTAATATGAATTTTTATTGGTCTAGTGAACTCGTTTTTATTAAAATTGAATATCTGTAGTTGCTGATAATTGGTGGAAAGCTTAATCAGGTATCCTTTCATATGATTATCAAGTCCAATAGTTGAACATTCACGATATCCAAAAAAAATCGCTTCTTTGTCTTTGTGGAGAATAACTGAGATGACACCAAAAATTGGACAACCCGTATCATCTACACGTAGTACAATAGCACAACCACTTTTAAATGTGGTCCTATTAATTTTTACTCATGAATTTTGTACTGTTTCACCTTCAATCTTTTGTATAATATGCGTGTGTAAATTCTTGGTTACCGTATATGGTGGTATTAGTGGTTATGGTAAATAAATTTCATCAATCAGAAACGAATAGACTGAATAAAAAACTAGATAATCTTTTTGTACAGAAATTCAAAAATTTATACACTGATAACTCATTCAATAATGGTCATTATATGAGCAACAATAAAGTACTTACATTAATGAGAGAAAAAACAGAATTCAGAATGAAATGGATTCAAAACTTATCTTCAGCACAACTCACTCCTGAAGTAACTGAACTTTGTATATATGTATGTAAATATATATATATGTCTAATGAAAATTAAACATAAAAAATTGCAATTATGTTTTTCGCCAGTAATTTTGCAAAATAAATATGGTTTTTGAACAATCGGCTGATGGTGATATTTTTTTACGGTAGTGACATATCTTGTGCATACCATCCCAAAAAATTAGACCTTAATATTGAAAAATGGCGGAGTTATGATTTTTTTTTTGAAAAAAGTGCTTTTCCCAGGATTTTGACCTATTTGAGCAGTTTTCACAACGCCATCTATGATTTAATCAACTCGAATCATCAGAAAAGTTGAAAAACTGTTCAATAAACATGATTCAATAAAAAAAAATTTTTTATATTTTTTAAAATTAGTTTAATTGCCATTTTTGTGCGTGGGGTACAGGCGTACCCCGGTGTGGCCGCTACGTGGCGAGATCGAGGTGTGGCCGCTAAGGGTTAAATTACCAGATTATATAATGGAAATTGAAAGAGTCTCAAAAAGCATAAAGGCAGATAATGTCATAGAATTTAAAGATTCACTTATCAGTTGTCTTCATGGACATATGAGTAAAATTAGTCAAAAACGCAAAGATCCTAAAGTAGCTCAACTTGACAGATTTATGAAAGATAAAGATATTTTCGTAACACGAGCCGATAAAGGCCAAGTAACAGTTTTAATTGATAAAGTTGATTATTATAGTGCAGGAGACATAATGTTACAGGATAGAAATACATATTTACAAGCTTCAAAGGACAATTGTGATGACACTGATAAGGTTAACAATAATTTAATTGATAGATGGCTAAAGCTCAGAGTTATTAGTAAATTAACCCATAAAGACTTATTAGTTAAAAACTGTGTCATACCAAAACTCTATATTTTACCAAAGATTCATAAACCCAATTTATCATTTCGTCCAATTGTTTCATCGATTAACGGTCCGTTACATGAACTAGGCAGATTTATCAGTAAAATTTTAGCTTCCCTCCAGACAAAGCACATTTCACACATAAAAAATAGCTTCGATTTTGTTAAAAAAATAAATTCAGTCAAGATCCCGAAAGACTATATCCTAGTTTCTTTCGATGTTACTGCACTTTACATAAACGCACCTATTGAACTTGTCACTGATGCAATAATCAGAAGAAGAAATGAAATAGAAAGTAAATTACCGTACACTGAAATAATAAAAGCTATAGACATTGTAATGAACAACACATATTTCTCTTTTAATCATCAATATTATAAGCAAGTTTTTGGTTTACCGATGGGTTCACCTCTTGCTCCAATCTGTGCTGATTTGGTAATGGCTTCTTTAGAAGAAGACATAATTTTTAATGTGTTAGATTTTCCAGTTCTATTCCACTATCGTTACGTAGACGATGTGATTACATGCATTCCAAAGAATAAACTACAATGGACTTTACAGAGATTCAGTAGCTTCCACAATAGAATTGAATTCACTCATGAAGTAGAGAGTAATAACTGCATTCCCTTTTTAGACACGTTGATTAGCAGAAAGAATGATACTTTGATTCTTAACTGGTATAGGAAACCGACCTATTCCGGTAGATTATTGAATTATCATTCAATGCATCCGATGTCACAGAAGCGACCTATTATCACAAGTTTAGTCGACAGGGCCTTAAAAATTTCTGACAAGAGTTTTTGGAATTCTAATATTCTTTACAGACCGACGTCGGTGGCCGAGTGGATTAGACGCAAGTCTAGTGTGCGAAAGGTTGTGAGTTCGATTCCCCGTGGAACCGAATTTTTCAACGGAAGGCTCCGGCGAGCGGGAGGTTGCTAATAGAGGAACCGCCTGTACCGGCATGGGTTTTCTGTGGTTTCCCCATGCTACTTCTATGTTCTATAGAAGTGCGAATGCGGTACAGTGTAGAATCCACAGCCGCATGCATAGGGTTGGATAGAGTGTCGAATGGGACCCGAAAAAGGGACTCCGAGGCCGTAAAAAAAAAATATATATATTCTTTACATCAAAAAACTTTTAATTTTTAATGATTACCCTATTAAATTCATAAATGAAGTAATTTCAATCGGAGTAAATTTTTTGGTGAATAATGAAATAGTTAACAAACAGTGAAGTAATAGACTACAAGAAAACATTGGTTGTTCCCTTCTCCTCTGGTTTAACCGGCAACTTAAAACGATGTTGTTCTAGTCATGACATTAATCTTATTTCTTGTACTAGTAATAAACTAGGTTTAAAGTTCGGCACAACTAAAGAGAAAGTTGAATTAAGTAAAAAAACAAATGTAGTATATCAGATACCTTGTAAAAATTGTAATAAAATATATATTGGACAAACGACTAGGCGATTTAAAGAGAGAATTCTAAATCACAGTTGGAATTTACTCTCTGTTCTTTCTAGGTTAGGTTATTCACATTTTGAGATTAGTCCTCGTCCCAAAGAATGTTGAAAATGTTAATTTCGGTGTTTCCTGAGATGTTTCGAGGTTTGTGACAGTCACATTTTGATAAATGATAGGTGCAATAATGGATAATAGAATTTGTAAATTAATGTATTTATTATTGTTTTAGTATATTATTTGAGCCCTGATGAGGAGTGCTTTGTGCACTCGAAATATTGGCTATTAAATGGATTGCTTTCGTGATTTTGGTTTTTTATTGCTATGATGACCGCATAATTATTGAAGCGGTTGGAATTAATCAATAATATTGTGGAAATTTAAAGGTAACTCTAATTTCAAATTGTCTCGACATCCGGTTAGTAAATCGTGTGTTAGTTGAAGACAATTGGTGATGATATTTTGGATCACAGTGTAACATGACATTTTTGCACGGGGGTTAAAAACGCCTATTAATTTCGCCCTTCTTCCCCTGAATCTAGTTAAACTCAAAAATTCAAAAATCCATGGACGCCAGGTAATTTTTAGCCGGAATTATCAAATCGGAGGAGTCTACAAAATCAGTTCCAACTAACTTGAAAACTTCTAAAACGTACACAAAAGGGGAGAAAACTAGATTTTTGGGGAAAGGTAACGGTCCTCGGTTCGCTCAGTGTGCTAGGTTGTGGAGAGGGGTGGATTTCAGGTGGAAACGGGCTAATGGGACGGTCACTACTACAAAACAAAAAAAACTACAAAACAAAAAAGAAAGAGATCGACATTGTCCTTACTTGTTTCACTATTGAAATTTTTCAAAATAAAGAATTTACATATTCTTACATAATGGTCTTACCAAAAAAAAGAATTGCAGTAATAATCAGCATTCTTCTAACAAACGCAACATAATAAGATTAACTCGAAATATTTGGTCCCGACAATAATACATTATCGATTAACTCGGTTAAAAAGTTGAGGTCATCAAATTCCTCAAGCAGTACTATAAAAACATTCGTTAATCCCGAAATACTCGAGAATTCCGAGAACTAGGGGAAAGGTATGCGAATCCCCGTGAGAGTGAGAGAGAGAGAACATAAACCCAGCGGTATACGTATAACGTACTGCGGGAAAATAAAAATTCGATAAAACTAAACTTGCCGTAGCGGAAAATCGGTAGAGTCAAATTCGAAAAACCCAGAGTCAAATTCCTCGGGAAGGTCTAGAGAAGCCCATGATACCAAAATTATCGATTTTGGATTGTTGGGAGCCACTCCAGGTTGATTTACACCCGGAGGGAAATCTTATCGAGGGAACGCTCGCGGGAAGCGGGAGCCGCAGCTTGTAGGCGCGGATGGGTGTTAGCGCGGGGTGCCGTGAGGGGGAAGCTTTCGTGGGGAATGCTCGAGCTGCTCTACACAATTTTTCCGTAGAGGGAGAGGGTAGACTCTCTGCTACGGGAGCGAGAGAGAAACGAAGGCCTAAATCGAAGAATTCCACGATTTCGACCGAGAAAAAAATGAAACAACCCCAATTTTACCTTATAGCTTTAAATAATTAATAAAGAGAGACCATGCCGCCGGGGCAGAACCGGACGGAAATTACGACACCGAATCTTCTAAAGGGGGAAAACAAGTCGATGGAAATCGACCAGAGAACAACAGATAAAAATCCGGGGACAATCGACGTCTCAAAAGAAAAGATGTATAACTAAAAACCACCGATAAATTATTTAACCGCCGCTTAGACGGATCCAAGGCCAACGTGAGGGAAACCACCATTAGGGAAGAGTCGATGCCATGTCAATGGCTCGGATAAAACACCAAAAACCGAGAAAAACTCACTTTTGGGAACTTCTTGGTGACGCGACCCTTCCTCACCATCTCGATTTAAAAGCAATGTCCGGGTTGTACTGTGTCCTGGGCACTGTAATCCAGGCACCATCCCTTACTCACGCGTCTTCACTTGACCGTGGTCAATACCGAACTGATTTTCGGGGGTCAGTGTCGCGTGTCACTGTCCCGAGCGTGAATTCCGGCCAATGAGGGACGGCCCCTGATTGGCGGAAACTTTTATCCATCAAACGCGTGAACCTTGAGGGGACCAGCGAATTACGTTGGGAAAAACAGTAGCGTAACTGCTAGATCCTATATTCCAGTCTGTCTAAAACCCTTCATTAACAATAATTAAATAAATCTGAGCCGAACTGATGGACGTTCGGTTAATTACTCAAGATTTTTTGGCGCCTCCCACGGATCGGTTCTCCGGGAGTCACGGGATCATAATGAAACGAACCACTACTCAAAATTTTGCAATGTCTTTAGCCTTAAACACTAACCCATATGCAGTCTGGCAATTCGCTGGGGACAATGGCTGCTGTTGTCCCAGATGACCTTCCACCATAAACGTAAAGATAATCAATTAATCTCCCCGTGAACTCCAACTAAAAATGGAGCATTTCGGTATTTCAGCTGGACCTAGTCGATTCCCCCTAAGATTTGAAAAAGAGTTAAGCCCATAGAAATTACCGGATGACTCATAACTTGGCCCTTCTTCGCGATAATTCTATGGGCTCTTAAGAACACATAATTATGCAGATTAATGAACTCCAAAACGTACTTAAATCTCGAAATGATAGGAAAAATCCCCAAAACATTACCACGGTTTTTTCAGGAAATAGCTAACCGGAATCGCCTAAAATTGAACCTCGCCATAGCGAGAAAACTAGCTGAAGTCCTCAAACAAAAGGAAACCTCGCCGAAGCGGGAAAACTTACACCTTTCTCTCACACTTTTAACTCACGAATCGGCCTTATGTCGCGGGAGTAGATTTTTCTCAGGTCGTATGGGTGGCCCTAACGAACATCCCCACATGTTCGTTACAATATAGATCTATTGATTGAACTGTCAACTTGTAATTTAGTAATAAATTTCACAAAATTTCCTCGCTTGTTTTTAATTGACTATTTCCGGCAGTTACCTTTTGTATATACGGGATGTCCTCTACACTCTCAGTTTCGTTTTCAACGTTCTTACTACTCGCTGCAGATTTTTCAGGACTCTAGATTCACAATTTTCTTTTCAAAACTCTCCAACCTTGCCGCAGATTGTTCATGAAATGATAATTAATAGGAGCTAAGCCGGAGACAGTATTGTGACTCTTCATTTTTTCTTGTGCATCGAAGTCTTGATCGCGTAAATTATATTTCATCACGTGTTTGGAAAAAGGTGATGTGAATGAAAATTTCTGTGGACAGTTTTTGCAAATACAGTAATAGTGACATTCTAACGGATGAATCATTTTTATATGATCTAGGAGCATATTTTTGGAGGTGATAGTGGATTTTTGACAGATGTAACAATTCATTTTACACTCCTTTTTCGAGGTTTTGGGGCTTCTGCAGACAGTGGCTTGTTTTTTTTTATTGCGGAGATTCTTCACTTTATTAATGGTATTATAAATACAAGGTACATACTCCCCACTATGCAGTGCATCTTGAGGTTGACCTGGTCCCAGTATCTTGCGATATTTTGGATAGAGCTTTGGGCTGGATAGTCAAACTTCTAAAAATGGAAGAATCTAGACTGTCCAAGTTATGTTTTAATCGGCTACAACAACTCGCTAGCAATCCAAATAATTCGATAAAATACAATTGGTATTCTCAAATTAATTCCATAATTGTAAAGTTCTATCCCCCGGGAATCCAAGGGATTTGTAATTTGAGAAATCCTAGAGATGTCCGGGAATCAATTATTAGCGGTTATAAAACTGATGTACATAATTATGACTGTTTTAGAAGAGCTAATTCCTCATTACCACTCCTTCCTCGCCTGGAATTCTCTCCTGATCGAAAGATATATCCCGATCTTAATTTATCACTTGAAATCCTGCGATTCCTCTCACAATGTAGACTCATCAATACAATAAGACCTAGAATATTCTCAACACATGGGATCATAGGATTTAGCAGCGATAGACACTGTTCCAATTGCAATTTTCCGTTAGAAAATAGCATATTTTCGTGAGAAGACCCGATAAACCGCGATTCTAACCTCGCTTCGCTCGGTTTGATCGCGGTTTACGGGCCTTCTGACGAAAAATTGCATTCATCACACGGTCCAAAAGTATTTTCTGACGAATGTGATTATAGGCCTCGCCTTCGGCTCGGCCTACAAAGCCACATTCGTCAGAAAATACTTTGTGGACCTTGTGATGAAAATAACTATTCACTTCTTCCTGGAATGTACGAAGTTCCACGAGGAAAGATGTGATCTAGTTAGTAAAATACCCCAGAATTTGGAGTCTGCTGAATCTCTGCTAGATCTTCTGAATGCCAATAATAGATACGAAGGAATTGCTCTTCATAATTTTCTGTTAAAGGCGACAAAGAAAATCTCCGAGGGAATGTAAAAAAAAAAAATCCATACTGTGACTGTAAATGAAGTTGTGATTCTCTCTTGGAAAATTAATTAATCTCTGTGCACTCATGTATATTATCCACCATGGAATAGCCATGTTCGTTGTATCAATCGATGTATTTCTCTCATGATTATGAATCAGGCTGTTGGTTCGAATCGCCTTTGTACCAATGTATATTAGGATGGCTCATATGTAAAAAAAATTGAATTTCATAATTTTCGTGTTTGATAAAGATAACCAATGACATGGAAAGTACATGTGAATTTTTTCAAAATTTTTGAATCATTTTTCAAGGTTGCGCCGTGTAGTTTTATTTCTTATGGACTTTTACACGCATCGTAGAGATCGAATGTGTCAATAATTTTTTAAAGACTCAATTATTACATCCCTCGGTGTTTCCCCTCCGTGAACCGTTCAGAGGGAGGTTTAAGAACAGAATTAATTTTTGTCTCAACAGAAAACTTATTACTTATCAAAATGAAAATCCTCATTTCTACTCAATTCAGTAATTTTTAGACGCCTCTAGGACGCTGGGTATCTGGCCGTTGTTCATCCCGATTCGGTTGATGGATTATGGAACTATCTGACAATAATTCAAAGAAAAAAATTTTCTTCCCCACCAATTGAATTCTGAAAAAAATGCGAAAGATAATTCCTAAATTTCCAGTAAAGACAGGTGTCCGGCTCATGCGGTGCTTTTACAACGGTCGTAAACACAGAAATTGAACCTACGCAAAAAATTTGACCTGCCGAACTAACCTGCGCTAGGAAGGGACTGAACTCGCATCGTAGAGCTGCTTTAGAATTTAACGGAAATTTTGTATATAGTTTTCATGTTTTCGGATGATGCATTCATGAAAAACCGATAAGAAAGCAGGAAAACCTTCTATGATGACTGTAGTGCGCCAGTAATACGCTTCAGGCGGCAGAAGGGGGCAAGGAAAATCCACGATAATGTCAGGGAGTGGTGGAAGAGGGGATTCCATTCATTAGGCCAGAAAAATTGTTCTTCAATATTTCATGTATCAAGTTTTTAATAACTTCTTTTTCTTTGGTTTTTTGTATTTTTTATTCTTTGATTATTTTTGATATATTGAGAATTTTATATTTCCCATATATTTGAAAGAAGTGTCAATTACATTTGTAACAAAAAAGGCATTAGACAAACCTAACTTAACCCGAAGGAATCCTGGGTGCGTTTATTCAACTCAGAAGGTTAATTATGCTTATTTCCTTCAACTCTATTTTATATCATTATTTTTCGAAACATTTTAATTAATTTCATACATCCTTCAGATTGAAAAAATATATTTTGCCCATGAGGACTATCCAATTCCCAATATATCGAGAATAATCAAAGACTAAAGAATACAAAAAAAAACAATTACCTAGGTGACACACCTGAACCCTCACTCGGAGCCATACTTACTACCTGACACAGGCGTATCATTGAGGATATTTAACTTCTACCCAAGTTTTATGATCTCTACTGCCAGTAGGTCAAAAATGTCAGTCAAACTTTGAACACACGGCGCAACTATCAAAATTCAGTTTAAAAATATGAAAAAATTCACAGGGGTATTTTATCAACTGAAGAATCATTTTTTGAGACGAAATCTGAAATATTCAGGAATACCCGTAAAATGGGCCACTCTAATGTATATTCGAGCAAAGAAATAAATACTACTGCTACTACTATAAATACAAGGTATCTGCACATCATACTTTGTGGAGATACCAAATATTCCCCACTGAATGAAGTACCAAATATGTTCTGACTATAGGGGGTAGGACAAATTGAATGTCAAAAATAATTTGAATAAAATATCCAAGCTCTTGAGTAGAGTGGGTGGAAAATAACTCATTTGATCTAGTTCGACACTGATAGTGTCTATCGAATTCACATCTTTACCGATAATAATCAAGTGAGGTTGGAGGGATAAACCGAACTCTGTCTTCTTCTTCCTCACTTCTGTTCTAGCAGCATCGAGGTCACCTGGAACCTAGAATTACAAATTAACTGTCCATACAATCTACAGTACGTAGAAGAATCTTACTCGATACTTTGAAATTCATTATGAATACCTTGACATGTAGACAAATACTTTCTCGTGCTTCATCACACGATGGTTTCCAAAAGGCTTTTGTCCCTTTTCCTGCACTTTTGATTTGCACTTTGTTAGATTTTGGAGCCGACAAAATGCACAAGAGCTTCAATCATATGAATGAACGGGTGTCTATCGAAAGAAATTAATTGAAATCAGGTACATCCTTTAAATCTCTTTCAGTTTCTATGAAAATGGCAATCCAATTGCTGTCACACTCAACATAACAAAAGAATTTACCATCAGTCGTCTCGTTGCTTCCACTGTTTAGGAGTATGCTCACATCAAGTTGGTCTCCAACCTCGGTCAGTTTATCACCGTACAATTCCACCAGTCCTTTGAAAGTCTTTTCCCATTTTAGGAGCAATGCATTTGATAAATTCGGGTTATCCTCGTTGCCAAATTTCCTAATAAAATTCCGTTCAATCTAAAACCGAATTTTCTCAATATTTCTGATGATGAAGAAATTCAATACCGAGATGAGAGGAATTTACCAGCTCATAACTCCCAGACTCAGTCACAATGAGCCACTGGATTATCACGTCGGCAATTGCTTTGTATATTTTATTCTCGACGTCATCTTGAAGAGAATAAGTCTCTCCCCAGTGGTGTGCGACTAAATTTTTATCCCTTTCGTGAACCAGTAATGCTTTGCTCACTTGGCGGGATTCTTGATCACGATCTCCAGGAAATCAAAATAAATATAACGAGTGAATCTCACAAATTAAGAAATTACGAATAAATCAAACAATCAAGAAAGATGCAGTGATCAGAAGAATTTTTCAATAATGGAGATAATGCAAACAAATACCTGAATGAATATTAGCAGCTTGGACACTTTTTTTTTCAAAAATTCTATTTCGAGGCTGTTAGCTTGTCTAATCAAGGCAACTCTATCAAAATATTTGTCCCTCAATTTCCCTTTGGAGGCGACAGATTTGTCGGTTCGATTCACCGCTTTTTTAATTGGTGCGACATAATAAGTTTATGCAATCTCGGTGGGAAACAGCTCCACAATTTTGTAAGATAATACCTCAAATTCTGCATTTTTTCTGTAAAATCCAAATTCAAATAAATATCACCAATAGAAAACTTAACGCCGTAACTTCAAAAAATGATTTTTTTTTCTGAAATAAAAATACTCACAAATCGTTCCTTATATAGTGCAGTGTGATCACGTCACATAACACTGATTGGCAGATATTTGATATCTCATTCGTGTATTTGTAAATTTTACACACTGCTTAACCATAGGGATCACTTTTGACGATTTTCTCCAAATCATCGAAATCAACTTTCGTTGAACCAGTCTTTGGGCGTTTGGAGAAATGGTCAGGGAGTGACCCACCAGAATAATCAGCAATTTTATCTAGTCTTTCACTACTTTCCGTTAGTTGTTGTGACACTTCCATACCATTAGTATCTAGATCTCCATCCAAGAAGCTATTAGCCTCCAGAAGATTTTCTAATGCCTGACAATCCTGTACGTCAATCACATCATCGCCGCCGTTCAACGTAGAGCTAGCCAACACTATAATTTCGTTTGGTGAAACTTGATCTGAAGTACTGCAAGAGACATCCGGAGGGATACTTTGGATAATTTTTATTTTTCCACTCTAAAAGATGATTTATAACAATTACTATCCACAATCAATACCACCAAACAGCTCCATTCCATTTTTCTCTCTCTATTTTTCTGTCTCCCTCTGCCTCTCTCCCTCACCCAATAAAAAGATACACACAGTCCATTTTCATAATCAGACAGCACAAGGAGTTGAGATAAAATCCGACGATTATTGTTAAGGATAATAGTTTTTTAAACTGCGAGATTAGACATAATTAATAACGTTACAAATTTTCGACGATGTGATGGAAACTCTACATTATCAATGAGAGATTTGCCCTTTCATCCGATTATCTCATTTAACTACAGATTAATTGATTCCGAACAAATCCTTTAAATTATCTGGACAAATTTCCTCAACTTATCTCATATTCCACCAATTCTTTAGATTTGAAGGGATAAAACTTTACGAATCAATCAATTTCATCTAATCAATTATTTAATTATTTTGAGAATGGAATATTCGTAACAATGGTGGAAAGGAAATTTGTTCATAGTGTTGTTAGCAAGGAAAACGGTTTTTTGTCCCCTCCCCCCTCTAACCGCTCCTTTAGAAAAATAATTATATAAACATTAACGTGCTAGTTGACTCGTAACGTTTTATCGTTATCCGTTTATCAGGATGTGTAAAGAAATTATTTCACTTTCATAAACCTACATGCTCTTCGAATCTTTTTTGCAAGATGAGTAGCTTGCCCAAATTTTCAACAACATTTTGTTTCTCAGTTTGTGGCAATTTTAAAAATTCCTCCAACATTTCTAGGTCATTGATTCCTGATTCTGTGAAACAGTCCAGAACGGAATGAGAATAAAATATCATCAGGATTAACTTCCAGTACATGAAACACATTTTCCAAGGTTATGGCTCTTGAATAACCCACACGAATCAATCAAACCAAAAAACAATTACTAGCAGGGATGGAAAAGGTAGAAAAGTAGCTGATGAAAATGTGGAGACAATTGAGAGATAATTATTGATATTTGGCGGTTGGGGGACGTGTTAATGAAGAGGTTATTTTTCAACGAACATGTAGCAGAAATTACATTAGATATTTGAATCGATAAACACATCAATATACTTACTATCCAATTTTTCGTAAACATCGATCAGCTTCCACTGATCAAATAAGTCCTTCATGTTTATTCATTCACTTCTAAATTCATTCTACAATTCATTTATTCTGATAACAATAATACCTGCATTTAATGGAATCGGCGTCTCTGCGACACGGGACAGGACTTTTTGGCGCCACACACCCAAACGATATTAAAAGACACCCAAATTTAGGATTTTCCCAGGGCGCCAAAAAGTCACGTACCGTCTGCGACATGTATATACATGTAAATCGTTATAGACGATGATCTTGTACTGTCAATACGAACTAGATGGCGTGTTGCATCAATCAAGATTCGGGAACTATTACCAAATACTCGCTTGCGTCAACCCACCAGTGGTTCACATCACCTGGTCGTACATTTCGAACAAGCAAGTGTTTATTTACATGAACACGGTAATGTGTTTATTGAAATCAGAATTTAATTAAGATAAGAAAACGGTTGTATTCCTCCAAATGTGAAGCAAATTATCTTGTGTTGAATCAACAAGATTTATTGTTAACTCCAACGAATCTGTATTTAATACAAGCGGATCAGAAAAAAGGCTGAACTGAATTCATCATGTAATATTAAGCAAATTCTTCTGTCAGTGTAGAGTGTAAATAAAATTGGAAAAAGGAATAATTTCCATCCTAAGATAGCAGAGAGATGTGTAAAATATCGCGTACAATTTGCACAGGAGTCTAAGAGAGAACGCGTGAAGATAGCATGAGTGCGAGAGAACGAACTAGGTATTAGGTCATCCCTCTTCTGGTATCACCTTTTTCTTTCCAGCTTAAGGTATGATAGAGGAAGGTATTCTCAAGCATTGTTATGCAAAGTGTCCCGCGCGGTAGTTGCAGCAGACCAGCAAGGTGGCATCCCAGTCGACCGGTTCCCCTTCTCTACTACCAGACTCGACCCGCTGTGCTTTTTGAATTCCCTTACTCCTCCGTTTCCCCTACCGTCCCCGGAGCCGCCGAACTGTCGGATGCTCAGACTAGTATATATTGGAATGTCAAGAATTCGTAAACACATCNATGATAGAGGAAGGTATTCTCAAGCATTGTTATGCAAAGTGTCCCGCGCGGTAGTTGCAGCAGACCAGCAAGGTGGCATCCCAGTCGACCGGTTCCCCTTCTCTACTACCAGACTCGACCCGCTGTGCTTTTTGAATCCCCTTACTCCTCCGTTTCCCCTACCGTCCCCGGAGCCGCCGAACTGTCGGATGCTCAGACTAGTACATATTGGAATGTCAAGAATTCGTAAACACATCCCTTTATTTAAAAAATATAAAGTTTTCAAATGCAATTTAAAATAATGGCCATATTGTCTAGTCTTCCATTTTTTTTAAATATTCATGTTTTACTTCTTGTTCAGCATTCAATTCCATGATATTCCCATCTAAACATTGAGAATATATTTCAATATATAATAAATTATACAAAATGATAGCATTGGCAATAAAAACGAAATCAACAATTTCTCTATGTAGAACGGGGCCACATTCACTAAATATACTTCCAAAAAACTAGTGAGTCTTCCACAATATACAGCGAGAAAAAAAATCTAAAATAGTATATTTCGTAACGAGTGCAAAAAAATGTTTTTTGGCGAGTGGGAGGTTTATATCACGAGCCTTCGGCTCATTTTTTCACGAGTTACGAACAATATTTTTCATCACGCTGTGACGAAAAGTGATCGTTTCGGCACGCTCCGCGTGTCTAAAAGTCCAATTTCCGCCACATTGAGATGAAAAATATTGTTCGTAACTCGTGAAAAAATGTTTTTTGGCGAGTGGGAGGTTTATATCACGAGCCTTCGGCTCATTTTTTCACGAGTTACGAACAATATTTTTCATCACGCTGTGACGAAAAGTGATCGTTTCGGCACGCTCCGCGTGTCTAAAAGTCCAATTTCCGCCACATTGTGATGAAAAATATTGTTCGTAACTCGTGAAAAAATGTTTTTTAGCTCGTGGGATTATATCACTCGCCTTCGGCTCGTGATATAAACCTCCCAGTCGCCAAAAAACACTTTTTTGCACTCGTTATGAAATACACTATTTCATCACAATCTGGCGGAAATTGGACTTTCAGGCACGCGGAGCGTGCCGAAAAGTTCACTTTTCGTCACAGCGTGATGAAAAATCCATTATTGCATTGCCCATTTATTTTCGTTTGGCGTAAGTTTTTATCACAGGCTTAACTTGAAAATTAGAGTAACTATCACAGACAGAACTTTTCAATTGCAATAGACCAGGCTGACGGAATGCTGGTAATATATTCGATCCAGTGGTGGTATTCAGAGAAGCTGCCTTAGAGTATTTTGATGATTTACCTGGTACCATATGCTGAAGTCTCTTGCGCCGCACGTGGGACAAAAATCAGTGTAATACAAGGAATTCTGTTATTCATGTTGCTTACTCTTGCTATACATTCAATTCTTCTCAAATATTTAACTCTTTATATTTATCCAAAGATTTTCTTTGAAGAATTCCAAATGCTGAATTCTTCAGTTGCGAAAATACTCCATCCAAGAACTCTTCCATCCTAATATCATACTATCAAAATTCATCAGAAGAATCTACCGATTTCTCTTAAAAATTCTATTGAATTTCTATTGAAATACTATAAAAATTCTATTGATAAATTTCATTTGTTTGTTGCACCATTCGTATGGAAGATATTTAATCGAAAAATCAATGGAATTTTTTCTCTATAAGTATTCTTGGGGATGAATGTTCTAAATTTTTTCTCTTGGATTTTATCATGAGAAACAAATAAACATACAGCGGAATGAACCTGGAAATTTTACGCCCAAAAAATTCATAAAAAAATCAAACTCTATTGATTTTTTTATTAGATATCTTTTGCGCAAAAAAAAACAAATAGAATTCTAATAGGATTCTTATAGATTTATAATAGAAATTTAATAGAATTTCGTAGAGGGAGCGCTTGGCTCTTCTATTAAATGTTTTCATACGCTGCCCCTTTGATGTCCAATAATACGAATTTTCGAGTTTTCCACGTTGATCTTCATAATTTTGGGGACATGTGAATTGAATCTATGAAATATACACGAGAGTTTGTAGACAATCGGGACGGTAGGGGTATCGCGGGGTAAAGGGGAAGGGAGCAGAGAAGCGGTAGTGGGGACGGCCAAAATTGACTGCAGTGACGCCTGGTGTGTCCCGCAGAAAATACCTCGCGGGACACTTCAGAATACCTTCCTCTATAATACCTTATTCCAGCTGGCATGGAATTGCGCCATCTGACGAGAAAAATACTAACATGATAGTATTGCTCATTCAGTATAGCAATGTCGTATACTTTTTGTTTTAATTACGTTGCTGTATTTACGATGGAGGAATTAAACAAATCTGTGAGTGTAGTGGAACAACGAATATTCCTGAAATTTTGTGCCCTATTAGATGACTCTGGAGGACTTGCACATGGGTTATTAGTGGAATGTGTTGGCCGTAATGTATTAAATAAACGAACAATACAACGCTGGCTTAATGTCTATAAACGAAGTCGAACGTCCGCTGAAGATGAGGTGCGGGTCCCTCGAACAATGTCATCAAATAGATTAGAAGGGAGAGATAGAATCGCAGCTCTCCGTCAGTCACTTAGAGTGAGTGTCGACGATCTTTCCACCCAACTTGGTATTCCTCATTCGATTGTCCATAGAGTACTAACCGAAGATTTAGGTCTGGTCAATAAATTGGCAACATGGATACCTCACAGTTTAACTGACGATCAAAAAGAATTTCGATATGACGCTGCACGTAGCAACTTAGCGTAGCATCGTCGTAAGAAAAATATACTTTCTAGGCTCAGGACCGACTGTAATGGTTAGGTGGGTGAGGTGTTGCTCCGGCGGACATCCAAGCTAAGCAGCGTTGAGGTGGGTTAGTACTTGGATGGGTGACCGCTTGGGAACACTTCGCTCGCACAAAAATTGCGGGCGGTAGGTACGGTGTAGCGGCCTAGTGTCTCCATCTAGTCAGTGTGACAGATGGATATATTAGGGCACTGCACAATCGGCCGGCTGTGCGACTGGGGTTTTACATAGTTTCCCGTGCAGTCCTAGCTCGAATGGGGCACAGCTAAGAGTAAGACGGCCATGATACCGCAGATAACAATGAGAGGAAAAAGAAAGGAGGGGTGGCAGGCTAGAGGAGGGGTTTCAAAACGAGAATTACTTCGATAAAACCAATGAAATAGAAAAAAGAAAAAAAAAAGAAAAAAAAATACTTTCTGGGCTCCTGTGTGTAGATGAGAGTTGGGTCAAATTTTATACCCCTCTTCAAATCATCAGTCGCGATCTTGTGTGGAATCAGGTACGTCAGCGCCAAGATTACAACGTGCAGAACTTCACGAACGAAAGATACTGCTGATAGTAGCAATGGATATAAGAGGGATCGCTTTTTGGATGACTTATGCAGAAAATACAACTATGACATCTGAACGTTATAAGACGTTTTTGGAGGGCAATATTCTCAAATGGGCATAAGAACATCACTTAACAAGTCCTTTTATTTTACACGATATCGCCAGACCACATAAAGCACGCATCGTTAGGCAATTAATTGACAATGAAGGTTGGGCAGAACTTTTCCACCCACCATATTCTGCCGATATGAATCCGTGTGATTTGAATTGTTTTGGTCACATGAAGAGGGAATTGTCAGGCACTCATTATAACAGCAAAGAGCAGTTAGATATTGAGTTGCATAGGATTATTTCCATTTTGAATGAAAATGGGACTCTACATGGTGTTCGAGAATTGCCAGCAGTTTGGGAGCGCGTCGTCAGTAATGGAGGAGATTACTGAATAATATTATGAAAGTATCAATGTATGTCGGTTACCCTTAAGATATATTAGGTGTACAAATTAATAAGGTGTCCCTAAATTTCGCGGTTTATAATGCGTTCAAAAACTTGAAATTTCAATATTTTGTATGTTGGTAGTATTCAGTTACCGGAGCAGTAAATACTTCTTACATAACATTAAAAAATAGTAGTAAACACGATGTCTGTCGATAAGCAACATTTGAGGCGCACTGCATTCTTTTTGCATTTCAATTAACGAAAAATGCTGCCGCGGCTACTGAAATGATTTCCAGTGCTCTTGGAAAAAACGCAGTAAAACATAAAACGTGTAAAAAGTGGTACCAGAGGTTTAGAGATAGAGATTTCAATCTTTCGGATCGAGAACGGCCGGGTCAACCGCAAAAATTCGGCGATGAAGAACTCGAACAACTCTTGGCTGAAAATTCTTCTCAAAGCCAAACAGAGCTTGCACTACAACTCGGAGTGACTCAACAATGCATTTCTCATCGCCTACATCAACTTGGCAAAATTCAAAAGGAGGGTAGATGGGTTCCTCATGATCTGAGCCCCGAAAATAAGGAGCGACGACTGTAGACGGCGCTATCACTGTTCACTCGATTTAAAAGAAAAGATTTCTTATACAAAATCATTACGGGCGATGAAAAGTGGGTGTTATACGACAACTCTAAACGCAAAAAATCGTGGGTGAATCCCGGCGAACCATCGACGTCGACTCTGAAACCCAATGTCTATGCGAGAAAAGTGATGCTGAGTATCTGGTGGGATATGAAGGGTGTGATATATTATGAGCTACTTAAACCTGGCCAAACTGTTACTGCGAAGGTTAATCAACAACAGCTTATTCATTTGAATGATGCATTGGAGCAAAAGAGGCCATACACTGGCAGCGGAAGTAGACACGTGATTCTCCAACATGACAACGCTCGACCGCATGTCGCCAAAGCGACTGAGGATATTATCTGTGAATTAGGATCGGACGTTCTTCCTCACGTGGCTTACTCGCCTGATCTCGCCCCATCCGACTATCACCTATTTCGGTCTCTTCAACACCACCTAGCTGATGAGCACTTCAAAACAATTGACGCGGTCCGAAAAAGCATCGATGAATTTATTGAGTCAAAACCGCCAAGTTTCTTTCGCGAAGGAATTCGTCAGTTGCCAGTAAGGTGGAGTAAAGTCATTGAAAATAATGAGGAATATGTCAACCGTTAAATGTCTTTTTGGTTTTTTATAATAAATTCTGATTTTCCCCTATAGAAAAGTCCGTGACCGGGACGCTGGTTCTTTTGCGGGTTTTCACGCTAATTCCGTTCTCCCTGTTTGATGGACCCTATATATTTTATATCCATTCGAAAGCTTATTAAATAAGCTTCAAATTGACACGTGAATCATTTGATTCTGATTATTTTTCATTAAGTTATGACACTTTTAGACAGAAATTGTATTTTCGTGTTTTACTTGAAAATTCAACCTCGGCTGGATTTTTCTGTCTTTTAAAGTCAAATAAAAAAAAAATTGATGTAACATTTTGAACCGCATCATTCATTCTCCAAATTGCGATGTGTTAAATACGATTTGGTTATATTTTCATGAAGTTATTAGGCATTGTTAATCTTTTGAACGACATATGACACCATAAAATTCGTTCTTTTAATCGATTATTCGACCTTTGGACTTGACTAACGTGGCTTTATGATACACCATTTTGTAGATCTGAACGAGATCTTCAAAATGACACCTCATTTTTCTCATTCCATTCACTTGGTGAATAGTTATGGGTGATTATCTGTCGAATTTCGCATGTCACAAATTTAAAATTTGTCATTTTTTCAAGGTTTTGGCCTGATTACAGTTTTCTGGCTCAATTACTAGCTGAAATATTAAAGCAGGTGTGAAGGTGATTAAATGATGTTCAAAATGATTGGACATTGTTTCTCTTTTGAACTTCATATCACACGTTAAAATTCGCTGTTTTCATCGATTGTCTGACCTTCGGGTGCAACGAATGAAGTTTTATCATGCACCATTTCGAAGATTTCAACGAGTTCTTTAAAATTACGCTTCATTCTTCTCATTCCATTCATTCAATCAATTGGTATGGGCGATTATGTGTCGAATTTCGCAGGTCACAAAAAAAAATTTCATATTTTTCTAGCATTTTGCCCTGAATTTAAGACTTTTGGATTCATTACTAGCGGTAATCTCGTATCCGTTGTAAAGCTTATTCCGTAAGTTTGCAATTGAGAGGTAAAACATCCAATTACGATTGTTTCTCATAGAAAATTATGGGAGGTCTACGAGAAAATTTCATTTGTATATATTTCTGTAAAAATTGAACTTTTGTTGCATTTCCCTATATTTCATGGCAAATAAATGGAACTATCAAAGCTATTGATAATTCATTTCGTCCATTAATTTCAATCATTAGAATTTCGATTTTATTATTATATTGGTGAAGTTGTCAACAGAGTGAAGTGGCTTTCATGGAATTTAACTGAAGTTGGTGCCTTGCAGAAGCACTCAAGGTTAATTGTGAAATCAAAGATAATAACTTATTCATTGAATTATGTTCTGAATCAGACGGGTAATTGATTGATTAACAGCAGATTGATATTGGAAAGATTGACGAGATATTGGTCCATAATATATGCCTGGAAACGGTTTGTTATATCATATTCATCATATTCGACACAGGCTATGGTAAGTACAATTTCATCTTACAACACTTTTTTAAATTTTGAATGACCATGAAATATGGATTGTGCCTGGCTGAGGGAAATTCATGTTGGATAATTCGCCCATTCCCAAACCATCATTTCATTACAGAAACCATTGAGAATAAAAAGATTTATTCAGAGTAGATTATGAGAATAGAACGAGAATAATCATATGCGAGATTAAAAAAAAATCATGTCAGATGAGAGTGAGAATAACTTATCTCTAAAGATGACGGGAAACTCAAACCACGACGATCATCAAAGTGAAACAGGAAAAAATAATGAAAAAAAGAGCGGAGAGAGTGATGCTCAACGACAACGACGGTTTAGAGAGAAGAAACAGGTATTAGAAATTCATAAACAGAATTTAAAACGGGAAAAAGCAGCTGACTGGCAGAGGAAATGTCGTGCGCGTAAGTACCAGGAAGAAACAGTGAATACGAATTCGAGTGTGGATGAACGACAGAGTAATATTGAAACCGGAAGTCAACAGAAAAATTCAAAAGAGACGAATTCTCAACGACAACGGCGTTGCAGAGACCAGAAACGGGTTTTCGAAACGGAAATAAAGAATTTGAAACGAGAAAATCCTGCTGAACCGCAGAGACAATGTCGAATGCGGAAACGAAATCAGGTATTTCATAATGAAACGCAGTCATCGATAACGAGTGAGGATAATTCCGATGAAGACATAGAGTGTCCTACTAAAGTTGGAATGAAGAGGAAACCTTCAAAAGCGGAAAATGCTTTGCGACAACAACGTTGTAGAGAGAAAAGACGCATATTAGAAATTGAGAAACATGAGTTGAAACGTGAAAAAGCTGCGGAAAGAGAAAGAGAGCAGAGAAAGTACTGGAAATGAAAATGTGATGAAGAAATCGCTCAACAAAATGAGAAGAAGAGACAAAATGAAAATCATGCCCAGCGAGAGAGAGCTTATCGTGAGAGGAATCGAGATAATGGAAGCTTGGTAAAAAGAAAAAAAAATTATCGTATGCGGAAAAATTATTGTTTCAATGACAATAATACTAAAATTAATGACGGAGTTGCTGAAAATTATCTTGGGCCAATGGATGTGTTCTGTCGAAACTGTAAGGTGAAACATTTCGCAGGAAAACGTGTATCCACTAAAGGAAAAGATTCATTCAATGATTGTTGCAGTTATGGTGAAGTCGTCGCAATTAACTTCGAAGATTATCCATCGGAATTACGAGAGTTATTCGATATTGAAAATATTAATTCCATCAATTTCTTTAAAAATATTCGAAGCTATAATAATGCTTCATCTTTCGCTTCATTCAATGCCAATTTAACCAATTTTGAAGGAAGGAGACCAGGACCTTATGGTTTCATGGTTGAAGGACAAATTTATTACCAAATGAATACATCAGTATATCCAGAGAGGGACGACGGAGTGCCTAGCTATGGGCAGTTATTCATGATTGATGCGTATGAAGCAAATCGTTGTCGAATGTCTGCATTCGATAACTTGGATATTTCCATTCTGAATATAATTGACAGTGTTTTACGGAGAGATAACAAATTTGTAGAAAGCTATTATATGAGAAAAGTGATTGAGATCGCAGAAGAGAAATCCATACAATCCGGACATCCTATGCCTGAAATAAAGATGGTTTTCAATAACAAAAAGAAAGATATAGATAAACATAGGTACAATCCCCAGAGAACGAATGAAGTGGCTGCGATATTTTAAACTACGGCGGATGGGGAAATTCCTGAATCTTACGTCACAATGGTGACCCGCGAAAATAAAGAATTAGAATTTATTAGTTCCATGCATATATATGTTGAACCTTGGATTTATCCCTTATTTTATCCATCAGGATTAGGTGGATATGATAGCGAAGATAAACGTGTGAGCAGTAATAAAAGAATCTCACGGTCAGCCTACGTAAAAAATTTAATTGCAATCAGAAATGGTTTCAATCCCATTCTAAATGGTCGAAAACTATTCCAACAGTGGATAGTCGACAATTATGTCAAAGTAGAACGAGATCGTACAACTTTTATCAGGAATAATCAAAAGCAACTTAGATGTGAAACGTATCAGGGCCTCATAGATTACCTGGAGAAGAAAGGAGAGGAAAATGACATGAGAGTAGGAAAGATTGTTATATTACCATCAACTTTCATTGGTTCACCTAGGAATATGGCACAAAACTATCAAGACGCCATGGCGATAGTAAGGAAATATGGAAAACCTGATTTATTCATCACTATGACCTGTAATCCTAGGTGGCGAGAAATTTTGGAAAATCTTGATTCAGGACAACAGCCATGTGATCGACCTGATATAGTTGCGCGAGTTTTCGAATTGAAAAAAGATTATCTGATAGAGCTGATCATAACTGAGGCAATATTTGGAGCACTTTTAGCTTGGGTTTACGTGATAGAATTTCAGAAACGTGGACTACCTCATCTTCATATGTTGGTTAATTTGCAGAGAGATTATAAATTAACTCGTCCATGCATTGTGGATAAATTCATTTGAGCAGAAATACCCGACAAGGATGAACAACCAGATTTGTATCATATAGTCATGCGAAATATGATTTATGGGCCTTGTGGTGATTGGTGTTTGATTAATAATAGATGTTCCAAACATTTCCCAAAAGAATTTCAGGATGAGACCACAATGGATGATGGGGTATCCCTGCTATCGTAGAAGAGATACAGAAAAATATCATCAAAAACAAGGTGGTTACGTAGTAGATAACAGGTGTGTTGTACCTTATAGTCGAGAAATATTATTAAAATTGAACTGTCATTGCAATGTAGAAGTTGTATCGAATATTAGAGCTGTCAAATATTTTTATAAATACATCCACAAATCTCATGATGCTGCTGACGTTGTAATTGAAGCTAATTGTGTGGAAAATACAATCGAACATGATGAAATTAAGCAGCATATTGATAGTCGTTATGTAGGCCCGGTTGAAGCAGCTTGGCGTTTATTAGGGAAGAAATTACATGATAAAAATCATTCGGTCATTCGTTTACCTGTACATCTTCCAAATCAACAAAATATAACCATTAATCCTGGCGGAGAAGAATGTGACGTAGAGCAAGTGTTAGAACAAAAAAATAAGTTACTAGATTATTTTGCATTGAATGCTAGAGATGAAAATGCTCGACGTTATTTATACATTGATATTCCCACATATTATACATTCAACAAGAAGAAATTCAACAATAAATTTATTGGCTGGCAGAGGAGAAAATCAAACTTTAACGTTATTGGAAGAATGTATTCTATAAATCCATCACAAGTCGAATTATTTCATTTGCGCTTATTATTATGTAATGTTAAAGGAGCTGAAAGTTTCGATGATTTACGGACTGTGAATGGTAAATTATGTTCGACTTTCACTGAAGCATGTCAAGAAAGAGGATTGATACAAGATGATCACGAATGGACTAGAGCAATGGGGGGGGGGGGGGGGGGG